>NC_061115.1:64178681-64374654 GCF_002878395.1 Capsicum annuum
AGTCTTTCTCTGATCAACTATACTTTATCTAAGGCATTGAATACCAAGTCAGGTCCTTAATAACTTTGAACCAACTGATTGGAGATCTGAATCTCCTACCGTAGACATCTTCGAATAGAGCCATCCGAATATTGGAATGATAGCTATTGTTGTATGCAAACTCAATCAAAAAAAATTAGTCATCCTAACTACCCTTTAAATCAATTGCATATGTCATTAGCATATCTCCTAGGGTCTGAATGGTCCTTTTTGCTTAACCAGCTATCTGAGGATGAAAAGTTGTAATGAGATGAATTTGGGTACCAAGACCCTTTTGGAATGCTTTCCAAAAATGAGAGGTAAACTAAGTACCTCTGTCTGAAATAATAGATAATTAATCACCATGTAATCTGACTAATTCTCTGATGTAGAGTTTGGTATAATCCTCGGATGAATAAGAGGTATGGACTGGAAGAAAATGAGCTGATTTGGTCATCCTATCTACAATGATTCAAACTGAATCATGCTGATAACGGGTACGAGGAAAACCCATCGCGAAGTCCATGTTCACAACTTCCTACTTCCAAGTAGGAATACTAAAATCCTGGATGAACCCACTAGGCTTCTGATGCTCCATCTTAACCTACTGACATGTAGAGCCCTTAGCCACAAACTTTGTAATATCTCTCTTCATCTCACTCTACCAATAGATTTCCCACAAGATGTGGTACATCTTTATGGTTCCTAGATGAATAAAGTAGCGCGCACCATGCGCTTCCAGAAGAATTTGCTACCTTAAGTCATCTACACCAGGAACACAGAGACGGCCCTGACAACACAGAACACCATCTCTCCCTTGGAAGAAAACCTCTACTCTTTTATCCTTGACCGACTCTATCAACTTGACTAAACTGGGGTCTCTATCTTGTTTTTCTTTCACCTTAGAAACTAGAGATGATTCTAAACTACTCTGAACCCATATGTCACCCTATTCTGTATTGACTAAGAAAACGCCCAGTCTGGAAAGCTGATAGATTTCTTGAGGCAACTTCTTCTTACTGTCCTCCACATGAGCAACACTACCCATAGACAGTCTACTGAGAGCGTTGGCCACAGCGTTGGCCTTGCCTAGATGATACAGGACACTCATGTCATAATATTTCAAGAGCTCTAACCACCTTCACTAACAAAGATTGAGATCTTTTTGATAAAAGACATACTGAAGGATCTTTTGATTTGTGAACACATCTACATGAACACCGTATAAATATTGCCTTCAAATCTTCAAGGAAAAAACTACGGCTACTAACTCAAGATCATGAGTAGGATAATTCTTCTCATGAGGTTTAATATATCTAGAGGCGTAGGCTATGACCTTACCATGCTGCATGAGGACACAAGCCAAACCTACTCTAGATGCATCACAATACACTACGAACCCATATGAACCATCTGGAAGAGGTAGGACTGGAGCTGAGGTGAGTTGAGTCTTCATCTCCTGAAAACTCTTCTTGCAAAGATTTGACCACTTAAACTTGACTTTTTTTTGAGTCAATCAGCACATAGGAGACGTAATAGAAGAAAATCCCTCAACAAACTGTCTGTAATAGCCAGCCAAACCAAAGAAACTCTTGATGTTTGATGTATAGATAGGGTGAGGCCAGCTTCTTACTACTTTGGTCTTTTGAGGATTGACTTTAATGCCTTCACCAAAAATGATATAACCAAGGAATGCTACAGACCTTAGAAAAAACTCACGCTTACTAAATTTGGTGAACAACTAATGATCTTTGAGAGTCTACAGTACGATTCTTAGATGGTCTTTATGATCATGCTTACTATAAAAATAGACCAGAATATCATCTATGAATCCTATGACAAACATGTCCAAATACTACTTGAACAGATGGTTCATCAAGTCTATGAAAGTTGCTGGGACATTAGTAAGGCCAAAGTACATGACTAGGAATTTGAAGTGACCATATCGACTACGAAAGGCTATTTTTAGAATGTCATATTCTCTAACTTTGAGGTGATGATAGCCGGATCTGATGTCTATCTTAGAGAAATAGATGGCACCCTGAATTTTTTCAAACAAGTCATCAATTCTGGGAAAAGGATACTCATTCTTGAATGTAACTTTATTGAGCTGATGGTAATCAATAAACATCTTGAGAGAACCGTCTTTCTTGCGCACGAATAATACTGGTGCGCCCTATGGGGACACACTGGGTTTGATGAATCCCTTATCTAAGAGATCCTTCAAATGCTCTTTAAATTCTCTGAGTTCTGCTGGTACCATTCCATATGGCAGGATAGATATAAGGTGAGTATCTAGAAGAAGATCAATACCAAAGTCTATTTCCCTTTCGGGAGGATTTCTTGGAAGATCTTTTGGAAAGATTTCTGAATATTCACTCACGACTAGGACTGATTCAAGACCAGGAGTCTCAGAACTGGAATACTTAACACGAAAAAGATCATAATCAAATCCCTTAGATATTATTTTTCTTGCCCGAAGGTAGGAAACAAGCTGACCTCTTAAAGCTAAAGTACTACTCCTCCACTCTAGGGCGAGTTTATTAGGAAACTGAAACTGGACTATTTATTTCTGCAGTCGATGGTGACAGAGCAGGAATGAAGCCAATCTATGATGAGAATGACATCAAAATTAGTCATCTCTAATTAGACTAAGTCTACTTAAGTGACTTTCTAAAATATCATAATCGAGTAGTTCCTATATACCCGCCGAGCTTAGATCGTTTTACCCATTAAGGTAGAGACTGAAAAAGGCTCTTCTAGAATTTTGGCACTGATTCCAAAATTTTCTGCTATATAGGGAATAACAAAAGAAAAAAATCTTTTGGATCCATCAAAGCGTAAACATGCACACAAAAGATCTGTAACGTACCAGTAACCACATCCAGAGAATTTTCTTGATCTTGTCAGGACTGAAGAGCATAAAGTCTATTTGGGCATTGCCCACTAGTAGCGCTGAAGGTGGCACCCTATTGCTTTGGATGATCGGACTGAGTTGGGGAATGGTTCTGCTGACATTGAGGACCTGGCTGAGGATAGTCTCTGACTCTGTGGCCTGGCTTGCCACACCCGAAACAAATACCACTACCAGCTTTGTATATACCCTGATGGTGCTTTCCACAAGTCTGGAAACGAAGATAGGTGCGGGCACTACTAATACTACCCTGAGACTTAGTTCTGGAGCTCTATCTTTGTTACTATCTCTAATCTTAGAAGATGGACCTCTAGCTGAAGAAGGAGATGGAACTGATGACTTAGGATGAAACTAAGAACAGTTTTCTCCTTCTGATTTGGGCTGAGCAAAGTTGAAATTACCTGTCCTTGCTCTCTTATTCTACTTCTCCCTCATCTTAATCTTTTGATATTCTATCTTATGAGCATGAGTCATAATCCTGGATAAAAATATGTCACTATTCAACATCGAAGACCTCCACTCATTGACCACACTATCTTTTACCCCAGAAACAAACATACTTATCTTAGCCGTGCTATCTGCAACTACATGAGGAGCATATCTATCTAATTGAGTAAACTTAAGAGAATACTCTTTCATTGTCATATTGCCCTATCTTAGGTTGATGAATTCTGACACCTTAGCCTCTCTAAGTTCTTGAAGAAAGAATCTATCTAAGAATGTGGTGAAAAACTCAACCCACTCAATAGACCCTGCATCATCTAGCCTTTCTGACTTTCACTGCTTGTACCAAGTGTAAGCAACATCCTACAACTGATATGCAGTTAGCTCAGCACTCTCACTAGGATTAACCCCCATGATGTTTGTAACCTTCTGAACCTGATCAATGAATTCCTGAGTGTCCTCATCAAACATAGACCTGAGAAAAGATGGAGTATTCATTTGGGTGAAGTCTCGAATTTTGGATGTAGCTGAATTGGCTACTGGGTTGGCCAGAACGATAGCTGGTCATTCAATCTAAGTAGCAACTGACTAAGCGAGAGTAGTGAATGCAGTTCTAACTCTGCATGAGAGACATGTTCTCCCAAAGGATCTTCTGACTGAGGGGATGGTTGATTCCCATTTCTTCTTTTAGGAGGCATATTCTATAGAAGAAAGGGAGAAACAATTTAGACTAAACTGAGAGATTTACTAAAGATTATGATCACTGCTACGACATGAATACTGAAAGAAGGGAAACTATTCCTAAAACATCTCATAGCCTCCTGTACATAAATGTGACACTCAACACACGTATGTACAAGACTCTATTAAATGTGGCTTTCAGACTTCCTAGGACTCTATTGAACCTTAGGCTCTGATACCAAGTTTCTAACACCCCGAATCTAGTACCCGGAATGCGACACGGTGTTCATGACCTCTAAAGACCACAAGCTAACCCATGACTCATATATTTACCTGTATACTGCATAATATACTATATAATACGGAAACATGAACGGAAAGGCTATAAGGTTCAAAACTGTAATATAAGATATGATAAATCATAACATATGGATATGGTAAAATACACCCAAAACAACTGAAATAACAACTGAACATAGTAGTCTGAAAAGCCTCTAACTAACTGAACTGTCTAGTGAAGGAGTTGATGGGGCATGTCCCCAACTAACTCAAACTAATAAATTAATTAATGAGATAATAAAAGAATGATCATGTCCTCGAAAGATGGGGACTCACTACTAACTCTAACTACTGAGATTGGAATATGTTTTTGATATCGTGCTTCCAAACCTATGGCATAAGACACCATAGCACAAATGCGTCAGTACGTTGAATGTACTGGTAAGCATATGAGGTAGTCTGAATGCATAGGCTCATATGCATGAACAATATTGGGTAACTGATCATATGAACATTAGAATACATGAATACACAGTAAGTATATTTGAGATCGTAATGACATAAATTTACTGATAACTAACATGACTAATGACTGAGTTCTGATAACTGATATAACTGATAATATGAGTGATTGTATCTGACAGTCCTGAATCTGATGGAACTAGCTGAGTTCCATACTATTTGAGTTGACTTTATCTGACAGTTCTGAATCTGAAGAACTATCTAAGTTCTTTTGCTGATACTGATACTGATACAATAGGAAATAGTTATCGAACCAATATGCCCCAAATGATGCATTATAGCTGAATTGGAGTCCAATCTATGCCCTGATTGGAAGGGTGTTAATACTGCACCACTGGTAAGGACAATTTATGAGTGACCCTTATATAATAGATAACTCTAGTGAGAATGGTGGGAACCCTCATATGACAGGTTAAGCCACCTCATCTACCCTCATATAGAAGGCTATGATGTCTCAACCTATGCTGGCTACATAGTTTTGGAACACAAGGATTTCTTCTAAGAATCACACCCTCATATAAGATATCAGTTCCCATTCTTGAGTTCACTCGGTGGTAATTTATACTCCTTTCTGAATAGACACTGAACATGATTAACTGAACTGACTAGACTGAGTTAACTGAGATCCATAGACTAATGGAATATTACTGAGGTCTGATAACTGACTGAGATTTACTGAAGTTACTGAGTTTTCCTAAGTCATAAGATTGACTAAATTCTACTAAACATGGATTGGCTGAGAGTATCTTGAAAATATGACATAGGCTCTAGTCATACAGCTAAATTGTCGGGTACAAATACCCCCAGGACTCGATGGAAAGAAACTGACAAAGGATGACTTTCTTGAATACATGACCAACACTACAATCCTTAATACATTTATTAAGGCGTTTCATCAAACAATTGATATACATAAACTTGTACATAAAGGGGGATTTCATACTATCATACTAGTAGGGCACTTTTTCTTCACATAGGCATTTAATAATACACTTGGTGAGCATGGTTTATGTAGAAAACATCACACAACAAGTAAACATCATGATTCAACTCTAACTTCACCATTCAAGGGTTTAATCATGGATTCACATGAAACTACACCTATAATAATCAATTCTACTTACAATTTATCACTAAACATGGAATAGAATTCAATTGGTCATTATTAAGAAGAACAAAAATAAACCCAACATGAAGTTCATAAAAATCCATACACTTGAACTTTGAAAAGAGGTTTTGGGCTTAATCGATGAAAGGAGTCCATGAATGAACACTATGCATACCTGGGTGAGTGATGTATTGAAGATTTGTAGAGGAAAACTTGAATTCTTAGCTTGGAATTAAACACCTAGGGTTTTTCGTTCTTGGGGATTGATCCTTGAGAGAAACCCTATTTTCTTGTTGTAGAAGTATAACGAACTTATGAGTTATGGTCGTGTGTAATTAAGGGTTAAATCAGGTGGAAAAGACCCAAATACTCTTTTTAAAAATGACTTTAAAATAACTAAATGGGATGCGTGATTTCTTGTGCGACGGTCCATCGCTGGCTCGACGGTCCGTCGTTTCGACCGTCGAAGGTGGACCAGGATAGAGACTCCCTACCTACGTAGCGATGGTTTGGGCAATGGTCCGTCACAAGTTCGACTGTCCATCGCACCTCATCCAAAAGGTTGCCTCATTTCCTTGGCTACAACGGTCAAGGTGACGGTCTGTCACTCGGTCGATGGTCCTTCAACCTGGTCGTCGCACCAGGGTAATTCTAACAGCTTTGAGTAAAATGTTCATAACTTTTTACTCCAATAACGGATTTGGATGAAATTGGTATCATTGGAAAGCTAATTCAATTTCCCCTGTGATTAAAAGTGAAAATCTTAAAAATTCCACAAGCACAAAAATGGATTCATCTTTCAAAGTAAAATTCTAAAATTCTTGAGATGATTTCAAGCTAGGAAAAACTATGGGGTATTACATCATCCAAGACCCACACTTTCACGACATTTCTACATAACCCCCATTAAGCCCAATTTAAACCAAGTTTCACAAAACCTATTTATTAAACAATGAACTAACCATTAAGGCACACTATTTGTATTGTCATACCCTTACACTTTCAAGTTGTTCTCTATGCATTACTAATCACATTAACTTGGGGAAATGCCTCGGCCTCTTTGTTAATTAAATCAAATCATAGCCAACAAGGCTTTCAAAATCTATGTTCATTGTCTAATCATTAATGCAATAAAATATTATAGGTGAGTCATTCAAACCAATTGGTAATTTCACAATCCAATGTCATTTACATAAGCGGGTTGAGGGGACACAAATATTCAAAACCAATTCCAATTTCAAAATACAAATTTTGGGGAAAACTATGACCCTTTAGTTTATTCACCATTCTTATGCACCCCATAAATTCAAAACCACCAATAAAGAATAGACAATGCATAATAAATCATAGGGGAACAATTTAAGAATCAACCATATCAAAACTCTCAACACATCAAAACAATAAATACATGTTTTTCAAAAATTAATAATTAGGGAAGAGTAACATGCCTGAAATATCAAGAGTTATTGAGGGAATTTTCCCTTGAGATATCTAAGTGATGAAATTCTTGGAAACCCTAAGTATCTTTCTTGAGAGAATTTAGAGAGTTGAGAGTGCTTTTGATTGTGTTATAAACCAGAAATAACCCCTTAAAGTGTTTCAAGGTCGTGGGGTTCAAGTAAGGGAAAAGGGGAATTAACCAGAATGTCCTTAATGAAAAGACTGAGAATTGATCACCTAGTCACAACATGAGACGTTACTACTAGTAGGGTCACCTTACGACTCATAACATCCCACTCGTGATCTGAATAGTGTCTTTCATCAACACTTGTTAGGCTATGAGTTATAACATATGACTCATACTCAGTCATAACAACTCACAGAGTCTAGTCGTCATCAAAGAAAAACCAATTTCTAACCACACTTTTTAGGCTACGGAAGGCACCATACGATTCATAGGGTCTAAGACATAGATAGAATAGAAACTCTATGAAAACAGACTAGGTAGGCTATGATTGGGCCCATAAGACCCGTCAATACCCTCTACGCCTCATAAGGGGAGTCGTAGTCTAGGCAATGAGGATAAAACTTCAAAAAGTTTCAAGGCTTAAAAATTCGGGGTGTTACATCCTTACCCCCTCCCCAAGATCATTCATCGTAGAAGGATAATACAAGGTATCTTTTAGCATGATTAATATAGAAACACACCCACTTTTACCTTTAACAAAGACAGAAAACAAAGATAGCAAGGAATTCATAATTTCCTTTAACAAAGTTAGAAAACAAAGATTCTAAGGAATATACAACCTCTTGCATGATTTTTTGGAGTGGGAAACAAGAATGGGTATCTGGACTTCATTTCCTCTTCAGCTTCCCAAGTAGCTTCTTCACGCTTTTGGTTCCTCCATAGAACCATTACTGAAATGACTTCATTCGCATGCAACCGACAAACTTGTCGATCCAAGATCTCAATCGAGACTTTCTCATAGGACAGAGAATCTGAGACGCCCACGCCATCCAAAGGAACAAAAAAGAAAGGATCACACATGCATTTACTAAAATTCAAAACATAGAAGACCGGGTGAATAAAACGCCAACTGAAAGGCAATTCCAATTCACAAGCCACACTTCCCACTTGCCTCAAAATATTATGCAGACCAACATAACAAGGAATAAGTGTCCCCTACTTTCAAAAACACATCACTCCCCTCATAGGAGAAACTTTCAAGAATACCAAATTATCCAAGTCAAATTCCAAGTCCCTTCTCCTTATATCTGCATAGGACTTTTGGGGACTATGGGCGGTCTTACGCCTATCTTGAACCACCTTTACCTTTTTCCATAGAATGGTGAACCAAGTCGAGATAATAGAACATATTCTTTCCAACCTCAAACTACACAATAGCAGCCCTACATCTCCTAACATAAAAATCCTCAAATAGAGCCATTCCAATACTTAAGTGATAACTATCATTATAAGCAAACTCGATAAGATGCAAATGGTAAACCCAACTGCCATCAACACAGGACCTTAGAATATCCTCCAAAATCTATATTGTCCTTTTTTCTTGTCCATCCATTTGTGGGTGGAAATTCATGCTAAGGTTCACCTTAATCCCTAAACCTTTCTAAAAGGAAGGTCGAATAGCTACTCTTCACTAGCAAGAAGTAATTACACTTGGTTATCCTATCCACGATGACCCAAATAGAATCAAACTGATGGCTTGACTACAAAAGACCACTAACGCAATAAATATTAATTACTTCCCATTTCCACATAGGCAACTCAGTTTCTTGATACAACCCATCAAGTCTCTAGAGTTACATATTCACTTGCTGATAAACCATGCACTTAGCCATAAAATTGAGCATATCCCTCTTCATATTATTCCATAAATAAATTTCTCTCCAATCGTAGTACATCATCATCGAATCATGATGAATAGTGTACCTAGACTCATGAGCCTCGACCAAGCTCCTCTCATATAGTCCATTAATCACGCTCAACTTACTCCATAATTTATTAGTGAGGAACTCGTTGTAAAATATATTAACCCAACATTAGTTGGGGTCAAATCCACGAAGAGTGTAACTAGTATTCAAATCCTATGGGTTTTGAAAGATATTAAAGAAATACCCATAATGTAAACATAATAAAAGATAAAAATTAAAATTGGGGGGTTGGTTTGAATGATTGTTATAACAAAATCTACTCAAACTACTAAATTAAGAGAAACAAATGTTAATAACATTCCAACAGGAGAATAGTTTTGGGATTATGTTTTCCTAGGGTCAACTAGTGCATGGGTTCATGATAATCATATGTAAATTCTAGTTAATGATTATATGGGTAGACTAGGTTGGGGGTTTTGATGCTAGTTTTTCAACCAAACGCCAAAAAAAATACCCATGGAACCTCTTGGATACCTCATGGGTGTGGCAAACAAATCCACCCAAAACCTCAATTGGGCATCCTTATTTCTAGGAAAATGTCCATGACATTGCAAATTCACAATCCATCCTTATTTCTAAGACAATGTAAAGGAATAGCTAACATCTAGTTATTGTTCACCAATACCTTATCACCCGTATCCCTCTTTCAAGGATGATATAGGATCAAAAAGCATACTCACACCCCTCTTTCAAGGATGATGTGAGATTTTTAGGAATTTGGGGTTATTACCCATAACTTCCAATTCAACAAACATGTATTAATAAAACCCAACATCATTAACAAAGAATCTAACCTAATAATCAAAAACCAAACACATTTGCACCATATCCAACATAACCCCAAGATAGATATTTAGCTACTCGTGAAGTTTAAAAGAAGAATTATTCCCAAATTCACATTCAAGACTTCCATTAAAGTGCAAGAAAGAGTATTCTTTAATTTAACTTCAATTACAACTAAAAATCCTTGAATAATTAACAACCATAATGTTTCCTAATTTAGAAAGGATTATACAAAGCTACCACTTGAATTCTAGTTCAACATATCCATAAAGTGAAATGGTTTTTCTCCTATAGAGAATTTGAACCAACTGAGGGAAATTATAAAACTAACCCTAGGCTATGTTTCGCTCCATCACGATCGTTGATGCTTTGATCGAGATCGCATCTCCCGCTATAGCCGTAAACCCATTGCAATCATATGCTTTAATTGATTTAGGCTGGTTGCGATCACGACCCTTAGATCGCGATCACAGTAACTGAGGGTCAGATATGCTCCTGCTTTTCTAACTTTTACACTAACTCTTTCCTTTTTGATCTTTTTTCATCTCATTTAACTTCTTTTCTTCCCATCAACTGTATGCCTGCAAAACATAGAAATTAGTGTATTCAAATGACAAATTTGTCTCATTAACACCTTTTACCCACAGTAGCGTGCATGAATTTGGATGTAAATGAGTGGTAAATTTACCACTCACCAAAACCCCCAACTTAAAACTTTACATGTTCTAAAGAAACACTACTTCTTACTAACTGAGATTATACAAATTTAAGTCCATTTATATGACCAAATGATAACAATGACTTCGAACTTCATTAACACCAACAATTAGCTATCAAGCATGGGCAAAGCTTTTCTCACGACTCCCATCAACATGAACTACAATCTCAAATACATAAAAGATATTAAAGAACAACATTACAACAACCACTTAATGTCTAGTAGTGACTCTCCATCAATAGTGAATCAACTATACTCTCTTTCCTTAGTTTCAGAAGATGATAATTTCACCTGCCTCAATTAGTCTACATGCCTTATGACAAAAAGAAAATCTCACACACCAAATTATATATTATGCAACAAGGGATTGCAAACACTCACTCTCATAAAGACTCTCCCAATTCTAACAAGTACCACACCATATGCTTGCCCTTATTCTCAATCATCACTACTATAAATAAATTTAGTTTAAGATCTCGAAGGGTTTTTTCAAGCTTGTAACATAGGTTCGGGAAAGGGTATGACATCATTTAGGAACAAAGTGACTACACCCTCCATGACCTTCTACATTACACTATTCAACCCAATTTTTTACCATGGACTATCTTATTTGTTTCTAGAATTCATACATGCCTATCCTCGCTACTTTGATTTACCCATTTCTTTAAAAGAATTTTTATTTTAACTATTTCTTTTACAATCTATGCTAATCTTTCTTTTGATGATTCCTTTTTAAAAAAATTCACTATCTCTCTTTGCTTAGCTTTTTATGCATCCACTTACAATATAATGGCCCAAGGTCAGCTCTTCCAAAACTTGCTACCCCCAACTTAGGACTTTGTCCTCGAGTTCCCTTTTTTAAGTTCAAGGAGGGTAGGGTTCAAAAGAGGGATAAACTTAAATGGTTCGGAGCTTGTAATGTGGCTGCCAGAGAAACGCTTGAAGGCTCAAAATGGGTAACTAAGGATACTATTCTATGTATGGGTAGAGTTTTTAGGCTAAAGTGAGTTCCTATGTTTACAAAGAAGTCCTAAGATCATTTCACCAACCAAGAATAATCATAATTAGCCTTGAGAGAATAATAAGGCAAGTTTTAGATGCTACAAGTATGCAAGAGAGTTAAACAACTATGATCACCACACATGGTATGCAAATTTTTCAAGGAGGCTCCATTGCATTTTCTACAAGAGAAAAAATGGAGGTGTTCATCATATACTACAAACTAAGGATTTCAGAGTCAAAAAAAAAAGGAAAGCATTGTTACAAAATTATTCGCGTCCTTGACCTTGGTTTTAAAATATTTTGGATAGAGGGGGTGTTTTTTTTTCATTTACACCACGCAAAATTTGCTATTGATAGAACCAAACATACAGTCATCTCACATTTTGTCTCACATAAGGGCAAGCCATATGGCTACTCTGACCTCACCATAGGCATAAGGGCGATCCCAAAACTCCAATGATACAGGTACTCAGACATCACCTGCAACAATGGCTCCAAACCCAATCATGGTGATTTTACCTTAAGAATGTTGTCACTCAATCTATCATAGGGAAAATCTTATTCGATCTCATAATAAACAAGATAAAGATAAAATAAAAATCCAAGAATAAAAAAGGCAACAAGTCCATGAAATATAGGCACCATCGGGGTGCCCAATTATTACAATTCAAAAATAAAAATCATCCAAATCAACCTAAAATATTCAATAATATAGACCAAGGAAAAATAAATGAATACGAATATGGGCATCCCCAACTAAAAGCTTGTGATGACCTCACTGCATAATCAAGAAAACATAAGAAAATAGTAAAGGGTGCTCCCTGTAACGTCATCAAGGACTGTCCTCTCCCTCAGTCTCTGCATTATCTCCACCACCTCCCGCATCATTCCAATTTGTCCATGGAGTTGTGACCTCATCATCACTGTTAGCTCTAGTAGAAGGAAGTTTATCTTTAGGTTTCAGGTCCTTCCAAAGGCTCTTCACCCCATTCCACATCTTTGTGAAGAATATATCTCTATTCTTCTCCCTCTTTTTCACCTTTTCATCTGAATCCTTTAGCTGTACATGATAATGTGCTAAAGATGAGTAGGCTCTCTCAAGCTAAGAAATAATATCCCTCTGTTTCTCCTTGTCTTTTGGGTATTTTTTATAGTCTAACAACCAATATAGGAATGGTGGGTGGTTAAAGACTCTCTTGGACACTAAGGCAACCCAACCATAAGATCTTTTATTGCCCTTATCTTAATTGAGATCTTCTCAAATAGACCAATTGTTGATAGTCTGGAAGAGTCTACATCCTCATCTATCGACCTACCCAAGTTGATCTTTCTTTTTTTTCTCCTGCTAGATGCTCTTTCACCCTAAATCTTAAGATAGTAAATGGGGTTCTTTGGATGCACCCAACTGTCTTCGGGATACTTCTCAACCCTGGCTCTCCTACATAGCTCTATGATCAATGAGGGGAATAAGAATAGTGTGCCACCTAAATTTTTGAAGTTCCTGATGTTTGAAATCACCAGTGTACAATATTTAAAGGAATGTTTTCTAGGATAAAACCAACCATCTGGGCTTGCACATCTGTAATAGAGTCTATGTGTGTGCATGGGGACACTCGGCTACAAATAATGGCTAACTATATCCTTGACTCAACTATAAAGTCATTCAATGATATCCTAATCTTTGTGGTATCCCAATGAACCTCCTTACCAGGACACAATTTTTCAGCCATCCAACTGCCTGGCTCACATCATTTTCCTTCGAACTCTTCCATATCTTTAATTGGCAGCCCATAAAAGTCATTTATTTACTCTGCCATAAATTGGAAATTATTTCCCTGAATCCTTACAAATAGTTTAGAGAAATATACTATGCTAAGTTTGGCATAGAACTCCCTTACATAATGTTCATTTGTCCAATAAGGATTTGAGGCAAAATAGCTCCACTTTATGGCTACTAGTCTATCATGGAATCCCGAGAGCTTCTCCGGTACCCTAGCCAAGCATATACCTCTCTTTGGGAGCAGCTTTGTCTTAGTGAGATCAACATAGTACAAAGTGTGGCATTTTGAGGCCATGAATTGAGTTTGGTCAAAATCTCCCATCTTGAGCCTTGCAAAACTAAAAATCACACAATAGCATTAATCATCAATAATTTTCATATGAAAACTATGCTATGTTATTTAATTAAGCTCATGGGATAGTTTCTTAATATGTTTTGGGAAAGAAATAGACTAGATATATTTTGGGTCTAGGCTGGAAAACAGCCTCAGATACGGTGATCGCGATCGCGATAACTGAGGTTTTATTGGACCAAAATTTTCAAAATTCAAACTTTAAATTTCCATGCCAATTTGTGTTCCACATAAAAAAATAACATTAAGAGAAAGGAACGTGGTCTCTAGGTACTCAATCATGCCCTTAGAACATGGAAAATCTAATATGAATTTATTTGGGCATTTAATCGAGAACTTGGTTTTCACACACTATTTTTATCAAATTTAAACAAAATTAGGGTACTCAAGGCTTCCCCATCAGCATACACACTTATCACAACAACTAAGCATACCAAAAATCACCTTTGAACCAGGGATATAGAATGCAAAATATAGTTTTATTCTATCTCTATATATTAGTCCTAAGGCCTACACAATTGCATCAAATAGAGAATTTGAATAACATACTGGATTAGAGATATTGAGTGGATGCTTAAACAACTTTGGATGCTCAACACACAATCACAATTAATTGCAATTCGAGATAAAATTGATAATGAAGTGTTGGGGGGAGATGGAAGCTAACTGGTCATTTAACTATTCCTGATCATGATCGTGATCAAAGTACCATGATTTTGGGAACACAGTGATCGCGATGCTAGCGTAACACGATCACGGTAATTGGGGCCAATTTTTGGTCCTCTATTTTACCCTGTTCAAACAACTACTCAAATGCACCACACTTTCAATTTCTCAACCTTATTTAAAACACCTTATGGTACCATAATTTCATGGATTAATCGCAAAGAAAAATGAAACCTATTCTATCAAACAAAATTCAAAGTATACGGGCCACTTTCATGGCATTTGTGGGTTGCCTCCCACCTAGCGCCTAATTTATCATTGCAACACAATGTTCTTCAACTTTTAATTTGGATCATCGAGGGACCCATCATCCACCTCCATGTCCACTACATCATTGAGAAATACCACTTGTAGTTCCATGGGTCATTTCTCAATTTTGCAAACCCGAAAGGACACTTCATTATTTTTGACCCAAAATGTCATTTCTCCTTGCTCTATATAAACAATTTCTCTTATGATTGGAAGGAAAGAGCTCCCAAGTATAATAGGTATCTCTTGGTTGATTTACCAATCAAGTACAATAAAGTCCACCAAAGAATGAAGTGATTTGCCTTTGCCAAAACATCAAACAAGACTCCAATTGGTCTCTTGATAGACTGGTCCACCATCAAAAGTCTTATTGTTGTAAGAGTAGGAGGGCCTAAGCCTTTGGTAAATTGCATTTGGTATGAGATTGATGCTTGAACCAAGGTCACACAAGTCTTTCTCAAATTTCTATGTCCCAATGGTACAAGGGATTGTGAAGGGCTCGGGATCCTACTTCTTTTCTAATATAGCACTAGTTATGATAGCGCTACACCTATGGATAATTTCAATGGTTTTACCATCAACAAGATATTTCTTAGACATCAATGTTTCCATTAGATTAACATATCGTAAAATTTCTTGAATGTCTTCTAGCAATGGGATATTGATTGAAAGAGTGCTAAGCTTGGTGAGAAGCTTCTTGAATTTAACATTTCCCTACTTTTTCTTAATTCTTTGAGGGAAAGGCGAAGGGATTTTCATTTGGGACAATAGGTCACATTTCATTTCATCACCCTCAACTACCTTAGGAGTTCCCTCATTATCAACTATCTCTTCATTTATTATTGGTTCTTTTTATCCTCTTTTTGAGACTTTGGATCCTTATCATTAGACTCACCCATATGCTTCTTCTTTGTGTTCACTAGATCATCATGAGACTTTTATTTCACCCCAACCTCTTGTGCACCAAATTATTTACTACCTCGGGTGACAATTACTAAAACTTGAGCATCATTTCTTAGATTTGCTACCATATAACTCGGAAGGCCACCCTTTGGCGTTGCATTTAGTGTGGTTGAGATTTGGCCAATTTGAGTCTCCAATTGCTTGATTAAAATAGACTATGATACAAACTTTTAGTTGATTTGAGAGAAGTGTCCTTTTAATTGTCAGACCATCTTGTCTATCCTTTCCACTCTTATCAAAATTCTAGCATGCACATCCTCAACCTTGAACTTTTTGGGATCCGTAGGATTTCACTCCTTGCATTTCACTCGGTGATGGAGGGCACATATCGATCATACTCCATTAAATTCTCCCTCCAATATCAATCTCTATCTCGATCACACCATTCCCTTTCTCAATAATAATTGGTCTAACCTTGGTTCCTACCTTACCTTTGATAGGTCGGGTAAGAACCCCCCTCCCTCCCAAGTAATTGCCAAATATCTTATTTATTCATCAAACTTCTTGGATTTTTATTCATCATATCCTTTGGATTCCATGATATTTACCATTTTTGTGGGAGCACCCATCACATGCTTCGTAAGGAGATCTAATTGTGTCATTATTTGTTTCCATATTTTTCTCCATCTCTTCTTCTTTCGTTCTTTACTCCTTATCCACGTAGGAGGTGGTCGAGGAACCTTGAGCTATCTCAGTGTCTCGGGTGTGCTACCCCCTATTTTTCTTTGTGATTTTCTAAAGAAAAGTTGAAGCCACTCCATATGACAACCTCACAAGTGATCCACCGGCCGCATTGTCTACCACAGAATTATTGAGTTGGTCCAATAGCCTGTTGAATATTTGTAAAAGCTTCTTTTTTGGTTCCTCATGGTTAGGATATTTCATAAGTTTTTCATTAAACCTCTCCCAAACTTCATATAGAGGCTCCCTGTTGAGTTGACAAAAATTAATGATTTCATCCCGCATTTGCAACATCTTTGATGGTGGGAAGTAACGATCCAAGACAATACCAATAAGCTCAACCCATGATGTGATTGACCTAGTGGTAAAAAACCAGAACAATAATACACCTCTCCCACTAGAGAGAACAAGAAAAGGCATAGCCATATGGATTCTTGTGAGATGTGAGCAATGTCGAACGGGGCACATGCTTCCATAAAATACTTCGAGTGCAAGTTTGTGTCTTCATGAACTTGACCCCCAAAGAGTCCTTTCATTTGATGAATGTGTAACATCATGCTTATGACACAGAAGAACCCATTCCCAGCATTTAGTGAGATGCGGATGGCACTAGAATGCCCCACATTGTGGAGATAGGCTTCATCATCAAAGGGCCCATCAAATGTCCCGACATTACTTGCCTGATCAGTCATTCTACATAGACACTCTTGAAATCACCTAAAAAGAAACAAAAACAGCAACAAAAATAAATAACAACCACTACAGGTAAGCCGAAGCTACTATGAATGTTGCATAAGCGGAAACTAAGTTTGATTCCCCGGTAATGGCAATATTTTGATCATGCTCAACTTACTCCATGATTTATGGGCAAGGGAGGATGGCACTAGAATGCCCCACATTGTGGAGATAGTCTTCATCATCAAAGGGCCCATCAAATGTCCTGACATTACTTGCCTGATCACTCATTCTACATGGACACTCTTGAAATCACCTAAAAAGAAACAAAAACAACAACCAAAATAAATAACAACCACTATAGGTAACCCAAAGCTACTATCAATATTGCATAAGTGAAAACTAAGTTTGATTCCCCGGTAATGGCAATATTTTGATCATGCTCAACTTACTCCATGATTTATGGGCAAGGAGATCATTGTCAAATATATTAAACCAACTTGAGTTAGGGTTAAATCCAAGTGTAACTAGTATTAAAATCCAAAGGGTGTTGAAAGCTACTAAAGATATACCCATAATGTAAACGTAATGAGAGTCATAAATTGTTGGTATGGTTTGAAGGATTATTTTAACAAAATCTACTCAAGCTACCAAATTAAAAGCAACAAGTGTAGATAAGAATCTAATAGACTAAGATTCATGGGATTATGTTTTCCTAGTGGAAACTAGTGTGTGGGTTCATGATAATCAAAAGCAAATTCTAGTTAATGATTATTTCGGTAGGCTAGGTTGGAGATTTTGATGCTAGTTTTTTAACCAAACACCAATAATATCACCCATGGACCTTTTGGATACCTCATGGGTGTGGAAAACAAATCCACCCAAAACCTCAATTGGGCATCCCTATTTCTAGGAAAATGCCCAAGACATAGAAAATTCACAATCCATCTATATTTCTAAGACAGTATAAAGGAATAGCTAGCATCTATTTACTATTCACTAATACCTTTTCACCCATATCCCTCTTTCAAGGATGATATAAGATCAAAAAGCATACCCATACCCTTCTTTCAAGTATGATGTGAGATTTTGGGAATTTGGGGTTTTGACCTACAAATTCCAATTCAATTTGCAATTATTAGTGAAACTCAACATCATTAACCAAGAATCTACACTAGTAATCAAAATCCAAACACATTCTCACCCTATTCCAACATAACCCCAAGATAGATATTTAGCTACTCGTGAAGTTTAAGAGAAGAATTATACTAAAATTCACATTTGAAGCTTCCATTGAAGCTGCAAAAAAGAGTATTCTTCAATTTAACTTCAATTACAACTAAAAATACTTGAAAATTAACTACCATAATATTTCCCAATTTGGTAGGATTTTTACAAAGCCACCACTTGAATTCTAGTTTAAGATATACAAAAAGTAAAAGGGTTTTTGTCCTATAGAAAATTGGAACCCGGTGTGGGATATTAAAAAAATTCCCCTGGGCTATTTTTCACTTAATCGCGATCAGCAGTGATTCATCGCAATCATGGTTCCCACGATCATGGTGAACCCATTGCAATTGTGTGCCTTGACTGATTTGGGTTGGTCGCGATTACGAACCTTAGACCATGATCACGGTAACTGAGAGTCAGATCCTGCTCCTACTTTTCCTGCTTTTTCACTAACTCTTCCCTTTTTAATCTCTTTCAGCTCATTTCACTTTTTTCTTCCCATCACCTATATGCCTGCAAAACATGGGAATTAATGCATTTAAATGGCAAATTTATCTTATTTTAATACCTTTTAACCATAGTACCATGCACAAATTTAGGTGTAAATGAGTGGTAAATTTACCACTCATCACCCATCAACATTGGGGAAACACAATCTACCTTGGTACCTTAAGATAACATCACTACCAATCTTAAAGGCCATCCCTAAAATCACGTCAAATTCTGATATGTCTAATTTAATCAGGTCTATAAATGTCTCCCTACAATGAATGGATACCATAAAGCCCATGTAAAATCTTCTAGTAATGATAGAGTCACCCATCGGGGTAGGCACAGAAAATGGGCCAGGAATACACTAAGCATCAAAACCAAAATGAATAGCCATATCAGGGTTCACATAATAGAGAGTAGACCCAAGATCAAGTATACAATATACACCGCGAGTGAAGATTTTAGCATACTAGTAATAATTTTAAGAGATACCTTAGAATCCAGATGAGTGGCAAAAGCATACAGACGATTCCGACAAGTGTCGAAGCCAAAAGTAGAATTTTTTTGGTGCAGGAGCATAAAAATAACAACTAGGTCCTTATTATCCCTCGTAGCAACATCACCTGAAAGACAGTTCCTTTGAATGTGGCCAGGATGACCACATCTGAAACACTTATTCCTCGTCTCATCACAAAATCCAAGATGCACCTAACTATAGAAATGACAGGAGTCAACTAAGCCCTACTGGCATCAGATTGGGAACCTTATTCCTTAAATCCACTATTGCTTTGAAAATGGAAATCATCAGATAATATAGGATATAGAGAACTACCCATAGGATAGGAACCAGAATTCCCCTACTTCTTTTTAGACCATTTCCCACCATCTCTACCACTATTCTACTAACTTTTATCCTAATTCAAATTTCAAAACTTCTTACTCTACCTTTCACTCACCTCTACATGGTTCTTCTTTTTATCCTCCTTTTGTTGTATGTACACCACAAGCCTAGAGATATCTATGTCACTATTTAATAAGGTAGCCTTACACTCCATTACAAAGTATCGAGATAAAACCAAAGCAAATTTTCTCATCTTGTCCATCATATTAGATATTAGCATAGAATCATAATGGGACAACTAATTAAACTTAATGGCATACCCATTCACAGTCATCTTGACTTGATTTAAATTGACAAACTCCACAGCCTTTGCCACTCTCAACTATTAAAGAAAAAGAAGCCAAGAAAAGCACCATATAAATCCTTCTATAAATCTACCTCCGCATCATCTCCCTTAGACTGATCTCACTCCTTATACCACTGATACACCACATTCTTCAGCTAGTATGTAAAGAACTCGACACCCTTAGAGTCAGAAGTATGTATCTTGTAAAGAATCTTCTCCAACTCTTCAATGAACCCTTGAGGTTTTTTCTCAACCTTAGAACCAGTAAAGGTCAGAGAATGCAACCAAATAAACTGGCCAACTCTATTAAGATTAGAAGAACTCATAGAAGCACCAACAGGACCCAACTGATGTGAATGGGATGTCACCAACTAGGCCAATAGATGAATAAAATGGCAAAACTCATCATTGGTAATATCTCCAAGATATGATCGAGCAAGAGTGTTACTATCAGGACAAGGATCAGTGAGAATTGGTGGAACTCTACTAAGGCAATCAGAAGTTGTGACCCTAGATCAGTTCTAAACTTCTTGACTAGGATGAGCCCTATAAACTTTGTCCTGAGTAGAATAGAGGACTTTTCACAAGCATCAGATCTTCTTTGAGGCATTATTTAAAAATAGAACATATAATAATTAAAGGAGATTTAAAGATCTTAGGCTCAATAGCTCGAAATAGAAGAAGAAAGAGAAATGATCCTAAATTCGTCGTAGCCCCTCCCTTATAAGTGTAGTGTGCTACAAACCCATAAAAGAGATTTTACTTGAGACGGCTTTATGGACACCCAATGACACCAAACATAGGCTCTGATACAAACTTTGTCACAACCCAAACTAGAACCTAGTTGTGACGGGTATCTTAAGTCTAATAAGGATTAGAGACCACCCCCTGTACCTAGCCAACAGAATATAATACTCCCAATGGTGGATGAATTCCAAATATATTACAAGATAGCATAAGATAAGCTCAAAGAATTTAAGACATGTCTATAACCAATAACTGGTAACCAACAAAAACCAACCAAACAATCATCACCCAAGTCAAAAATAATCCAAAAAGCCTTAGAACAAAACAGAAATAAAGAAAATAAAAGGCTATGCCCTCGACTCTAAAAATGACAAGGACAATTATAATGTTAATATGAAATCTTCAATTCTAGTCTATGAAAGGAAAATGATGAAATGACCAAGTATTCTAGAGAAGCTCACCACTTCACCACCAATGATCAACAAACTGAGATGACCCATATAACACTATGTAGAAAAAATAAAAGTATCTTCGATGCCCATATCACATAAGGAAACAATTTCCAAAGACGGTTATCTGGTTGAGCACTAGAATGTAACTCAAGGGTAGGGGATAAAATAATGCCATAAAAACATTTTCAAATCACTTAATCAAATACACATAATCATATATATATATATACACATATCATGCTGGGAAAGGGAATGAGGCTTAGCATGAAGTAAAACTGTATCCTGCACTATATAGCTCAATGGTCATAAACAGTCACCCTGGCTTTATAGGTTCAGTTCCCCCTACTGAAATAGCCCAGTATATGTTAGCCATATGAACCAGAGGTATTATGGACGACCAGGGAATGCCCCAACCATATGTCAATCCAAGATATAAATATATCAATTGTGTGAACTATACACACAGGCCATCAAGATAAAACCTCATGTCGGCAAACATGAGTTTCTAGAACAAGTCATCAAAGACCCACACCTTCACGACTTTGCTACATAACCCCCATTGAGCCTAATTTAAAGGAAGTTTCACATAACCCATTTATTAACCAATGAATTAATTGTTAAGGCATAGCATGGGTATCATCATACCTTTATACTTGCAAGCTTATATCTATGCCATAACAATCACATTAACTTGGGGAAATGCCTAGAACCCATTTGTTCACTAAATAAAATCATAGCCAATAAGGCTTTCAAAATCTATGTTCTCTATTTAATCAATAATGCAATGCAATATCATAGGTGAATAAGTCAAACCTATTGGCAATTTTACAATCTAAAGCCATTTACATAAGTGGGTTGAGAGGACAATTATTCAAAACTAATTCCAATTTCAAACAATAATTTTAGGATAAATTATGACCCCATAGTTTATACACTATTCCCATGCATCTCATATGTTCAAAACCACTAATAAAGCATAGATAATGCAAAATAAATCTTGGGAAAACAATTAAAGAATCAGACATATCAAAACCCTCAACCACATCAAAAACCACATTTAAAACCATATAATTAATATATTTAAATCATTCTTTTTATAAAGCAATAATTGAAGAAAAGTAGCATGCCTAAAATATCAAGAGTTATGGAAGAAACTTTCCCTTGAAAGCTCTAAGTGATGAACCTCTTTAAAACTCTAAGTATCTTGCTTTGGAGAATTTTGAGAGTTCAAGAGCGTTTTCTATTGTTTTATGAATGATAAATAACCACTTAAAGTGCTTTATGGACATGGGATTCAAGTAAGGTAAAAGGTGAATTAATCAAAATGCCTATAATGTAAACATTAAAATTTGACTACCCAATCACTACTTATGACTTGTAGGGCCACATTATAACTCATAAGTTTCGACTCATAGTCTGGATAGTACCTATGATTACTAACACTAGTTGGGATATGAGTCGTACCATACGACTCATACTCAGTCATAATGACTCACATAATCCAATCATTGTCAAAGCACAACCAATTAGGAATTACACTAGTTAGCCAATACAAGTCACCATATGACTCATTATGAGATCCTATGAATTGTAGTGTCTAATCATAGTCAGGACTGAAACTCCAGGCCAACATATTGGCCAGGCTATGATTTGGTCCATAAGACCCATCAAGACTTTTGATAACTCATAATAGAATTCATATTATGGGTAATGAGTACAAAATTTTAGGAAGTTTTAAGGATCATCTGAGGTGTTACACCTATGTATGTAAATTATGATTATATTCCTGGCATGGCTAGAAGATGATTATGTTAATGATGGTTATGATGATAATAATTATGATAATGGTAAAAATGATGATGCTTATAATAGAGATGTCTAAGATGATGAAATTATGATACTCTAATTAGTTACAGTATTCTGGATTCTATTGCATTCATTCTTGCATGCGTATTGCATATCACTAGTATGCACCTATATCTGTCATCCTATATAGAGGGGTTATAGAGGTATAGGTGATGACTATTACTTATGGTGTTTTATATGTTTATTGATCCATCTGAGGTAGGGGTGGTGGTGGCACATAATAGGCTCAGCTAGGTATTTGGTTATCCAAACAAGCCAATTACTCGTATTGTTATTAACATTTTTATTATTATTTTTATGATCATCTTTATGGCTAGTTTATGGCATATTTGTCATTAATTCAATATCGGGACTTGAGATATGTTTTTAGCCTCTTTTATGTTATGATTATATTATTTTGAATAACCATATGATGATTTACTAAAGAGGTTAGAATCCTGGGTATTCTAGCACCATATATTGTTAGGATTATGAGGTCTTAAGTAGCTAGACTGATGATTTAGGTTGTAATTCGAGTAGACCTTGGTTATATACTTATAAATATATATATGCATACTTACCTATATGTAGTTATGGTATTACCGTATATCCCTCTTTTCCTTCATTAACTCATATTATATACCCATTCCTTAGCCTTATATATAGATATATATCTTTTCCCACTCTTACTTGCGTATTGGCCAGTGATATACATATAGTGTCGAGATTCCTAAGTATGGCTTGAATGAGATAGTGCATTGTTACTACTTCCTTAGCCTAAATAAGTCGACTCTTGGACATGAATAGGATAGTTTATCCTTATTATTTCATTAGTAGTCTTATATGGTTTCTGGATATTTGGGTGTATTTTCATTCTATTTATATTTTGTGTATATCTGTTTTATATTTGGAGCTCATTACGCAGTAGCCTACTAAGTACCACATGTTTGGTACTCATACTACACTTTCACAACCAGCAGATCATAGTAAGGGTTATCATTATTGATGTGCGCATTGTGCGAAGCAGCCATAGTTTGGAGACTTAAAAAGAGCTCCTGATGTTTGGAGTATTACTTATTTCTCTATTATGTACTAGACTAGTCTTTATGTTGTATTCAGAGAGAGAGTTGTATCAGTGTATTCATTTGTACTTCACTTTGAAATCTTATTTATATAAAAACTCTTGTACTGATACCACTAATTTTTTGAACCACATTGTGTAATTGATCTTTTATTTCATATATTTTGCTTTCTTTTATTTATCTCTTTAGGTAGTCCATTACTAGCCATTCTGGAATAAGAGTTTGACTTGCCTACTGGTGGTTTATAGTAGGCACCATCATAACCTGAGAAATTGGGCCGTGACATCTAGAAAAGCTACCTTGTTACTTCATCCTAATTCAGTGATGTATTTGATATTTGTTGTACATGTTAAGTGGAATTTTTTGTGCCTTGAATAGCACTATAGTGTTTTATATTTATGCAAAAAAAATGGAAGGAAACATGTGTTTATTATATATAGACGAAAGGAGAAAAGTTTGAAGCTTTATGATGGAAGGACCTAAATATATGATGAGCTTTCATGGTTAATCTTGAATCTTGATAAAGTTGAATCTAAATTTTAACTAAAGCTTCTAGGCAATGATCCCTAAATAAGACGGGCTTCATATTTCACTTACAATTAAGGACTTGAACATTTTACTCCCTCTCTTTTGCCTTTGCACTAATGGGATAACATGAAGGAAAGCTCAATTGAGTTTCAAGAAAAGAAGTGAACATATTATAATGTTTAAGAGTTTCAAGGAAAGAAGTGAACATATTATAATGTTTACCTTCACACCTCACTCCTTGCTTAAATGTACATAAGATTTACCTAACTGCATATTACTTTAAATTAATACTACCTGTGGATTCCAGTCCTCCTTGTCTGTGTCTTTGTATAAAATGGTATTCCTGTTTCTCTGGGATCTTGGAAATAAAAATAACAGATTTTGTTATTAAATGTGTACTATCCAAAATGCTAAACTCAAGTCTAGTCTCACTGTATCATCATAAAGAACTTTCTTTGCCTTTGCGAGCTTAAAATAATAAATTAGGTGTTTCAAGTTTTTGATTATTTTAACATCATTCTTTTTTTGCGAACTATGAGTTTATAAGTATTATGTTTAATTGTGTCCTTTCTTCATTGAAACTTGAGTAGTTAATCCTTATTTTTTATTTGCATAAACTCCCTCATTAAGTCCATAGGAATCCCATCTATTGTGTTCCATTGGGTTAAACCCAACTTCGATCAAGTCAAGCCTTAACTAAGTCTGCAAACGGGCTGATATATATGGATACACTCTGACATACAGTGTGTATACACTGGGAAGCAGCAGCTACACACTATTACATGGTGTATATGAAAATTGAGGGGGAAGATGCCCATTTTTAGACTGATATATAGTTTATATGCGGTGGTAGACAGAAAACACAAGAAAAAAGTCTACTGATATACAACTGGTATACATGGAGAAATTGGGCCTAAGTCCAAATCTAGACAGATTTCAGCAACAGGCAAGGCAGCCCAATTTCTCCTCCCGTTCTTTTATTTATTTGCAATTAATTATTTGTGTTTTTTTTCATATTAACACTAACATTTAATCGATTAATCTAGATAAATTTTCTAAAACATTGCCATTTTTATTTTTTATCTTCATTCCCTATCGTTCACTTTTTCAAATTTCCTTATCAACTTCATCTTGTTTAAAAAATGAATTAAAAAAAGGATTTTATGTTAATATTTTGAAAACAAGCCTTTCACATTGAGATGAATTTTATTCGTTAATGTATTAACTAATTTCATTTAGGGTGAAGGGAATTTTCTCAAGCATAAAAAAAAATTGGGTTTTCTTAAACTGGCTTCTTTTTAAAAAATAATTATTTTAAAAAAGAAAAAGAAAATGGTTTAAACATTTTCAAGATTGGTTAAGTATTCCTTACTTATTTAGTTTAGTATATTCTTTTTCCTTCTAAAGATCTATTATTGACAAAATAAATGATTTCGATTAACGTTGATTATCAAACATAGACTTTCCTTAATGACACTTTCGTTTAAACTAAATATATAAATCAATATTATTTTCCTTATAATTGTGTTACAAAAAAATGAAATTTGGTTTAGTTTTCTCTTTACAAAATCAATTCCTTTTCTCTAAAAATAGACTATTTGTATTGAAACGAAAATAAAGTTATTGCTTGATTCAAGTTTGATATTATCATTAAAATTGACATTTTTGCATAGCTAGCCAATTTAAGTTAGTCAAAACATTTTGGTCAACCATTTTAAAATGGACGTTCTTAAGTGCCTTAAAATCCTTCTTAGGACGTTAACTGAACCCTTACCCATTTTCTCTAATCTTAAAAATTTATTTCTGTTATTAAACCTTTGAAATTCTTTTATGTTTTTTTATTTGTCTATAAAAATTAAGTGGTGATTCTATTATTTTTCTTGAGTTATTTTTATATTTTCCTAAGTTTTGAAATAATTTGAGAAGTCAAAAACTATTTTCTTTTAAATAATCCATCTCTCTTTTGACAAATTCAAAAAGGAATAAAACAGACTCGTCTTCTTGCATCTATGCCTAGTTACCAGGGTCCAACCTTCTTTATCACCTTCTTCAACTGAAGACTTGTCATGCTCTGATGATCCTTCCTTATGATTTTAAAAGCATATCTAGACCAGATCAAGTGATCCACTAGTGATACAGATTTGATAAGAACTGACCTTCTAATCATAGAAGAAAATCTTTGTCTCATTTTCCAGTTGCAAGAATTTATTTTTGAAGTCAAACAATTCTCTAAAGGGATTCCCACAAGCCTATGATATTTTCTATAGTTTGAGTCATTAGTCCTTTCTGCCTCATCGTGTCACTTCATCTCTGTAGATCAATGAGTTTATGCTCTTGATGTTCATTAAAAAAATTCCAAAACATTAGAACGAAGGTTTTTTTTTGTTGCATCACCTTCAAAGTCAACTTCTGATTTGGGCGTGGTTGAGAAGTTGTCTTCACGTTTTGCTTCGTGCTCACCTTTGTGGTGAACTTCATATGATACACGTCGACATTCATGGATTCTTTGTTGTCACTTTTAGGGAAAAACTTACTCCATCTTCTATGTTCCTACTTATAATTTCCCCTTTGAGGGTCACAAAGAGGCTCTACTCCCTTTTTTATTGAAGACATGCTCAACTCCATATTATGTGCACAAGTAGCTCACTCTTCAAAGATTTGGTTTTAATGCCTTTCAAGAAACAAAAAAGCTCCCAGTGCATTTCTTGGATGCACATCTCTATAGCAGAAGTTTCACTGAGCCTATATTTGAAGTTTAGTCTTGTGTTTCTCCATCGATTAATAATGTTAATGGCTAGTTCATACTTTCTTTGATGAGCATTTATAAGCTCTACCATGCTTACTGTATGCCTTATGCTATAGAAGCAATTCAGGAACTCATGCTCTAATTGCTTACAACTATCAATGGAATTGGGATCAAGGTTGGTATACCAATTGATGGTATTTCCATTTGTAAAATGGAAAAATTATTTGACAAGATAGTCACCGTAGGTTCCAGCATTATTAAATGTCTCAACAAAGTGCACGACATATTGCTTTGTATTTCCTTTTCCCTCAAATTATTATAATTAGGAGGTTGACAGCCGATGACCATTTTTAAGATATCAATCCTTATAGTATAGGTCTTGGAATATGTTATGTCATACTTGTTGGAAACATCTCAATTGTCTTTGGGGGTCCCTTCAATGAACTCTTTCAATTGATCAATTGAGATTGTTCCCTCAGAAGAAACTTTTACCTCCTTAGCTGGTGGTGTTTAATTTTTTTGATGCTCTATCTCATGAACTTCTATATCTTTCCTAGGTGAATGGATAGAATCTCATCTATTAAGCTATCTATCCTACCCACCAATTTATCAATCCAAGCGTCTTTATTATGCACATATTTGGTAAAAACTAAAATTTCCTTTGCCTAGTTTGCAAGTTTCTCATCCATATATGAGGCATTAGTTACTATTGTTTGCATGATTATTAGAGACGTCATAAAGTAACACGAATTATCGCATAAGTTGATTTTTGAAGTTCTCAACTTATGTGGTGTAAGTGGAGATTGTACATTCATTTAACACCATTATTCATTGCGCCAAAGTATTTTTACCCAGAGTTCTCATGTAGAGTTAGAGTCTTCTGAATTGTCTCTGCCACATTGCTCCCTTCTTCTGAATCAATTACATAAGACCTCTCTCCTTTTGGGGTTGAAGTCCAAAAATTAAAGTTGGTATGGATGACATTAGATATGTTTGTTGTCCTGACATGCTAGGTTTGCTCCATATAAAAGTTCTAAAGCTTCCAAAAGTAACATCAAGGATGCTTTCTACTTTCATAGAGAATTTAGAATCAACAGCTTTGAGGGCAGTCAATTAAGAGTTGACCTTTCTAGAAGTCATTTTAGTGTTCTTGAACTTTTATGTTGGAAAAGATGAGATGAGAGGTAGAGGTTGTCCGACTGGGTATGCTAGAATTAATTAAAGAATAAAATTTGTGATTGGAAAATAATAATCGGAACAAAAAAATAATGTAACAATCATTTTTTTGATTTTAAGTATGTGGATGCTACAATCTTTATCATCCTCTGATTTGCCTTTTCAAATATAAATTTAAAGGCATCGAGCTTGATATTGAATGTTGTTGAACTTGATGCATTTGATCTTGACTTATACTTTAATTAAAGGGCATTTGAGCTTGTTCATGAATCTTATGGTCTTGATCTTGAATCTTGATAAATTAGATCTTGATTTATGGATTTGTTGAACTTGATCTCTACTTGTACATGAATTAAAGGGCCTTTGAACATGTTCTTGAATTTTGTGGTCCTGATCTTGATTCTTGATGAACTAGATCTTGAATGCTTTAATTTGTAGGGAAATTTGTAGTGTTTCATCTACGATCTCTCTCTTGCTTCTTGTTCAAATTATTGCTCCTTTTTTGAATTATGAGAGCCTTATTTATAGTTGTAGGAAGGAAAAAGTCTAGATGAAGTTGGGCTTCATTTTGCGAATCTTATTTAAGTGACATGGAAACATTTGGTTGGTCAGAACATGTCACTTATATACATGACATATTTTTTTAGGCCTTTGATTTGGTTGGGTATGTTGTATTATTTTTACATGTGGCATGATCCTATTGACTCCTTCACATAACTTGACATGCCACGTCATTTGACACACGTCACAAAATTGGACCTCTAAAATGAGACGACATCTTGGGCTTTGAAAAGTAGGTTCCTCATTCGTAGCCCAATGAAAATCAAAATTTTATTAAATCCACATTTATTGAACTTAAATAATTATCCATACTATTTAATTAGATTAATATATATTGAATTTAATATAACCCAAATTTCTTACGAATTTAAATACATAAAATTTTATTGCTCACAAGGTCCTTCTTTTCGATAGGGAGGGTGTATTATATTTATAAGTATCTTGACCTTTAATATATTCGTAGTCTTATTTTTATACTAATTTTAGAATATGCCCGTTTGATATCGCCCAAAGTTACACCTCCAAATCAAGATAAAGCAGTCGAAGAAAAATATAGTAACTCAGCAAGGTTGGGGTCAAACCCATAGGTAATATGTGGAATTATCTCTCTAGATTGCTAAAATCACCTGGCAGTACATAAAGAAAATGGGGGGAATTTAAGGTTAACAGTAGAAAGCAACAAAACTTAGATACTTTTGTTTGTAAATAGTCAGAAACGAACACTAGGATTGTGTTCCCCTTGGCGTCTAACTCTGTAGGTTTATCGTGCTCAATCCAACTATCAAATAACTGTGGATGTAGAATCTAACAAGTTATGTATCACCAATAGCCTCTCGACATACTTTGGTGAATTTCAATCATTTTTTATCGATCTAAGAGTATCACATTGCTAACTCTTTCCTTGGACATAATTTCAACTATCCCCTCTAAGTCTCAAGTTGATTAGATGAAGTAATTATCTTAATTAGATAAAGATGATTAGCTTATATCGATAATTAACTTCAAATCACTATTGTGATCTCCTTGTCTAACTACCTTCTTGTTAGGTTTGTAGTGAATACGGGAGGGATCCTAACATTTGGAACTGTTTGGAAATCAATAAGTTCTAAGAAAATCACAATACATGCAGCAACAATATCTAGAAGGCTTAAATATTTCCCTGACTTCGCTAATCCGTCAAGGTTTCCACAACCCTAGCTAATGGAATTAATACCTCATCTTCGTGAAATTCTCAATGGAATTCATAATTGAAAGCATTAAATCAATCTCACAACAATTAACGAATAAAATATAAAGTCACGAATTGAATAATAGACTAAAATCAAGAACACAACCATTCCAAGACCAAAATCAAATATCAGAATATAACATATGCTTGTAAGTATTAAGAGTACATAAACTAGCCCCTATGGGTATAAACTAACTAAAAACCCTCAAAAGTTCATTTATATATTACATGTAAATCCTAGATATTTAATCCAAAATTATCTGAGAAAGTTGAGTTGTTTGCTACCAATGTACCCACTTACGTGTCGTAGGTGGTATCTATGGCCCATAGGTGGGTAGCCGTAGGTGGTGCCCAATTTTTTGCTCTATGTAATTCACTTTCTAATGCCTAGCCACCTATGCCCAGTAGGTGGTACCTATACCTAGTAGGTGCCTAGCTATAGGTGACAGGGTCAAAACTTCTGCTTTGGATTCTCTGTAGTTGGTTCTTCTTATACTTATGGTCTACCACTTAATCTAGGTAGGTGGCATCTACTCCAAGTAGGTGCCCAAGTTTATACTCAATTTTCAACTTTCAACTCTTTTTTTCTTGATTAGCTTCCAATGCCTAGTTTCCTGCAAAATCACTCAAAAACAGATCAAATCCAAAAAAATAGCCTTAATTACATGCATATTTCTTGCTTTTAAGTGTCGAAAGTGCTATGAAACCATAGCACATCAACACCCTCAACTTAGAACATTTTCAAGTACTCAGGAATTAAAGCATAACCAAACAACACAATATGCTTAACTTGGAGAAACCTAAGATATCTAAGGCAGTCTATTATCACTTAAGCTCAAAATTGTTAACCCCTCTTATTTTTATCTTTTCTAAACAAACTGTGTATATCAATAAAGCATAATAGTGTGACAAAAGGTAATGAAGATATGGCATTACATTATCAACACACAATCAGGCATAAGTACAAGTTACAATACCCGAACATATAAGCAGATGGAAACACAACCTATGTACCCTTACAATAAAGAAGTCCCACTTACTCAATGAAATTATGCATTTCAATGTAGGGATGATCAAGAGACACTTGCACACACTCACAAGGAAGTTCCAATAATGTGCACAGAATACCACAGGCTTGCCCTTATTTTTTTACCTTAGTTTTTAGACAATCAGGTTAGGATTACTATAGGACTCTACTTGGATTGTAATGTAGACTTGGGGATGGTACGGTACATACGGAAATTTAGTGACTTAGCCTCATTGGTAATACACTTATTTTTGGGTCAAATTATCAATCAAATTTTTATTCCACCCTTATTTATCCATTTTTGTTCTTTCATTAGACATTTAGGTTGGGTATGGTTTCTTTTATTCTTTCTTTATCTTTTCTTTCTTTTTTTTTATTTTGTTTTTCTACCACACCCAACCCTACTTTCTTTTTATCTTATTTACCCTTCTTCATACCCACTTCATATTACCACGCCTATGATAGCCATCCTCAACTTAGGCAATTTTCCTGAGTTGAGGTGTACAATGTCCAAAGAGGACCACGGACAAAATATATTCATTGTAACAAAAATGGAAAGGTGAAAGGTGAAAAAAGAAAAATATTTTTTACTATCTCATAGTAGGGATGAAGGGATACTTATTCACATTTGGAAGGTCGTTTAGGCTAAAGATGGACTGATTTCAAGAGCGTCCTATTATCCTTTCCTAACTGACTATCCTACAACCTATGCAATACAAACCGGGAAAGTTCCAAATTCAGCACACAAAGGGAACAAAGTAAGCATCTCATGCGTACATGGTACAGGGTTGCATCACAAGCTATTACCTATGTGGTTCATACAAATGTTAGCTATGATTATTATGTCCCTATTTTTTATGCCATAAAGAGATTCACAACAGTCACACATATATACATATCACACAGTTCAAAAATAAATTTTTCAGAGGGGTATCATTTTTTCTAACCATTTAAGCATAATCAAAACCCATCAACTGCCTTAGGTGTTTATTTCTCTCTTATTTAAACTAAATACCACAATACAAAATAAAATACGATACATCCTAAGCTTGTTGGCTCTACTAAGAACAAACTCCGGTGAAAAGAGACATGATAACAAAAACCCAAAAGGATATATAGACCTACAAGTAGCCCTACCCTAAAATAATAATCATGCATTATCCCTAGTGCATTAAGCCGCTACAAAAAAAGGGAGTTAGGAACATACCTGCCACACCGTAGGCACAAAGATCTAACATCAATCATACAAACACAAATATAAATATAACATAATACCTTGGGTTTCTTCCTACGAAGTACTTGATTTAATATTGCAGCATGACATTTCTATGCTGGTTACTCATACTTCACCAATAAGCCCATGGGTTGTCTTTCATGCAGGACCTTATTTAACATCGCGACATTATGTGGGTACGTTGGTTACTCTGAATTCATTAAGGTAACTAAAGAAATGACCTCCATAATTATCAACACAACTTATTACTAAGACTACCCTAATGTTGGTTGGGTACTTTATGATTCTACGAATATTGAAGTGACCTATTTATTATTCAGTAGGAATTTAAGCTCCCCTTCTCCATATCTGCCAATGCTATACCCATGGCCTAAAATGGTCTCCCCAATATTATAGGCATCTCAAGTCAATTTCACAATCTAAAACAACAAAATCGGCTAGAAATATGAAGTTGTCTACCTTGACCAAAACATCATACAATATGCGTACGGACTTCTATGCCCCAGGACTTCTTCACCATATGATTTGTCATGAACAACCGCATTGTCATTTTTTTTGGATTGTTCATGCCTAACTATATACAAAAATCCAGTGATATCAAATTAATGTTTTCCCTTAAGTCACGCAATGCTTTAGCAAACCTAGATGTCCAAATAGTACATGGGATCATGAATGCTCTGACATCACCCTTATTTTGTTCCAGAAATCAAGAAGTGATAGCACTACAATGGTGAAACCCATTAATATCCTTAGAAATAACTCCTCTCTTCGTCTCTACTGACTTCTTCTTAAACATGGCATACCTAGGCATCTGCTTTAGAGCCTCAAGAAGAGGGATATTCAAGCTCAAATCTTTCAGCATAGCAATGAACTTCTTGAATTTCCCTTCTTCTTTATTTTGTTTCAACCTCAAAGAAAAAGGTGGAGGAGGTCAGGGTATATCTTTACTATTGGCTCATCGACCTTTCCCTTACCTTTGTCCTTCTCTACATCATAATCAACACCTGTAGCTTATTTTAACTCCAATTCAAGCATCTTATCAGCCTCAACACTATATTTCTTTAGCTCATAAATAGTAGGCATAGGGGGATCAATAGTTGTCTTACCACTCCAAGTGATGATGGCTACATAATGGCTATTGTTTTTATAATTCAGAACTGTGTTGCTTGGAAGGGTAGCCGGCTACCTATAATTCAAAGTTGTAGACTTTTTTTCCAAATTTTTGCTCCAATTGCTTTATCGCAGTAGCATGCAACTCTACCTTCTGGGTCAACACTTAAATATCTTCCATATTCTTTTCAAGGAAATTTTCTTTACCCTTTAATAGCTTGGACAACATATCCTATCTTTTCAACTCAGTGTCACGGCTACCTTGTAGAATATACATACCACTCTTCTTCTTATAATCATCTTTGCATCTACAGTCACTGTCCTGCTCTTTACACCTATCTCTGTACCTATCCTCGTAGTAGTTTAGACCTTGGTTTCCTTTCCTCTTGGATAAAAAAAACCCACCACCAACTCTCTATCTAGGTATTTTTCCTCTTCTTCTAAATTATAATCATATGATCTAGAGGCTTTTCCCTGTGAGCCTACTAGATTTCCCTTCTCAGAATTCATCATCGTAAACTGCTTTGTTAGTAAACCAATCTCAATTCTCAATTAAGCGACCTCTTGTGCCACCATGTCATCAACAACATTGTTCTTGTTGGAATCCCTAATGGTATGTGTTTCAGATTCTCTCTCTACCTCCCAACTATGCTATTCTCAGTTGGTGAGAGATATTTGGTCAAATATCTCCGATGCTACCTCCCAGCACAGTCATATGAATACTCCACTAGTAATCATGTCTGCCATAGCTCTAAAACTAGAATTCTGTGGTGGATAGAAAATTCAAAGCAAATTAGTCCCTAAAATTTAATGATTGGGTACCATCATTAACTTCTTCTTAAACCAAAACCATGCCTCATGCATCCACTCAGAATGTAATTGCTTGAAGTACATGTTTTGTCCTTCAATTGTAACATTCTGGACAGAAGCAAGAAATGATCTATAAACTACCTCCACAACTCATTCCAAGTTGTAACAAAACACTGAGAATGTTCCCCTAACCACAATGTAGCTTCACCAGTTAAAGAAAAAGGGAACAACCTCAGTCTGAGAGCCTCTTAATTTACCCCCAGTATAGCGTATAAAGTGAAGATTCCAAAATGTTTATGAGATGGATGTTTACATCATCAGTCGATTGGCCTGCAAATACACCATTTTATCTACTAGATCATGGCACTAGTTATATTAAACATCAATCTGATCGTAGTGTGGAAGGAATAATAGATTATGTCTCGGTAGGCTTAACATACCCTATATCTTTCTCTAGATCATCATATAGTGGAAAGGATTGATATTCTAGTAGTACTTAATCTCTAACCTTCTATCTTTATCTGAATTTCCATTATGTGTTACTCGAAGATCAGCTTTATGGCTTTGCCTTACTAGCACTGCCTCCCAAGCTACATGCTGGGCAGATGCTATTCTCCTTTGTTAGCAGCTACTTCTACTATTAATTTCTCAATTCCTTGATCAACATGTCCTAAACTGCTCTAGGTGGAGAGAGAGGCAAACCAGAAGGATCATCTCCAACCCCTTCAAGATGGCTTTCACATACTTGTTTTATCATTGTATGATTCGACTATAGGATTCTCTCTGGGTCAGGATTAAGTGGGAGTAAAGGACTGCCTTGACTCCTAGTGTTAGGAATACACTGACATATATCCAACAAAGAACAGAAAAATAAAACCTAAAATTTTCAATAACTTTAATCAACTATCACACTACATTCCCTGGCAATGGTGTAAAAAATTTTATATAGCCTAAAGCTACACCTCGGATTGAAGATAAAATAATCAAAATAAATATAGTAACCCAACTAGGTTGGGGTCTAACCCATAGGAAATATGTGGAACTATCTATCTATATTGTTGAAATAACCAGGCAACACATAAAGTAAATAGGGATTTTAATGTGAACATTAGAAAGTAACAAATCTTAGATATTTTTTGTTATAAATAGTCAAAATCGAACACTAGTCTTGTATTCCCCTAGGCTTCAAATTTTGTAGGTTTATCATACTTTATAACGCCCTGAGAGAACACCCTGGGTGCCACATGGTGCTTACAGTCCCGAGGAACCACAAGCTAACCCATGAGCTGGTACGTACTATGAGCACTGAATAAAATACTGATGATAAGTCATATGTAGAATTTAACTGAAAAATGCCATAAGGTTTTAAATCATAGTTCTGATTATATATATAAAAAGATACTGACATTACTGATAAAATGGCTGATAATAACAACTGAAAACTAACTGACTGCCTGTACTAGTCTGAAAGCCTCTAAACTGTCTAACTGTAGAGTTGATGGGACAAGCCCCAAAGTAAATTCGACTGACTAAATAACTGAACTACTGACATAGTTGAATATAAGGTAACTCATCCTCGAAGTATGAGGACTGACCATGACTGCTGCTACTGATACACTGGAAAGTCTAAATACGATCAAGAATCCGAGTGTCCAAACCTATGATATAAGATATCATAGTGCATGAAATAAATATTTGATGAGTACTTTTAATGTACAGGTATGGTAAATGAGGTAGATTGATATGCATGGTTTCTTGTATAGGAGTGACTAACCGACTTAACGAATAACATGAAGTACTGAATAAAATGCATAAAATCTATAAATACTGAGAACGCATGACCAAGCATAAACATATTCTGAATATAATATGTAAACTAAAATACTGAAATACTAAAATCTTAATAACAGATAAATTGTATGCCATGGTCAAGCAAGACTAACCTAAATTCTGAGCTGATTACTGAAATTGAAACTATAGGAGGTGTTATCTAACCGATATGCCCCAGTCTGAACTGATTAGGATCCAACCCGTGACCGTAGTTTAAAGGGTGCTAGTACATTTCTACGGGTACTAAGAATGGCTGTGAAATCAGTCCTAATCTGTGGGTGACCCTTAAGATCAGTCCTAAACTAGTGGGTGATCCCTAAGAGTGTCAGTCCTAAACTGGTGGGTGACATCTCATAACCTACGTTAGCTATATAGTTCTGGAATATAAGGATTGCTTCTAAGGACCTAGTCCCAACTGTCGAATGAGCCCCCATCCTTAGGTTCGCTCGGTGCTAAATCCTAGTCCCAACTAAACTGACATTAATTGTGGAACTGAGATAAGCTTAACTGGACAAGAAATTGGTCATGATAGTTAAATGGCTGAATATGCTCATGGTTTATCTGAAACTATTCTGAAGCTACTGAAACTACATAGACAGCTAAATTTTGGGTATTTATAACCCCCTGGATTCAATAGCAATAACAACAGGACCACTTGAAAGTTTTGAAATTCATAATAGGGAATCATTGTTTACAATTATTTACTTAAGCATTTCCTTAAACACATGGGGACTAAGACTTTAACATGGGGATGCTTTATAAACATAAAAAGATCGTACAATCACATGACCAAATTATAAGATGAGGGTTTTATTCTAAATTCGTATGAACACAATATGTACGTTAGAATATTTAAAACATACTATAATGCATTCCATGTGAACTCAATAGAAAACATAACAAGGGTCATCCTTCAAGACTTATTCTTTGAGGCATTTCATCTAACACTTGATATTCGTAGTTTAAGCTAAGTATGGGAATAGTGTAAGGTTTGTAGTAATAGCATGATTTCAACACGAACATCACTAATTATGAATTAAATTAGCGAATAACATTATTCAAACATGTGGGGTTTAATAACAACAACATTTTCATGTAAACATGGTGTAGAATCGAAATTCATGGGGATTCATGTATAAAATCACAATAACTTGTAATACTCAAAACTTTATATTTAAAATTAGATTCTTGATATCCATGGGTGGAAGAGACTCATGGATGAACATTTAACATACCTTGGATCTTTAATTTTGGAAGAGAATTGACTTTTCTTGAATGTTCTTGCATTGGGAATTACAATTTCTTGGTTTTCTTGAATAAGGAATGGTTAAACCTTGGATTTATTTGAGTTAAAGTTGAAGATTTAGGGTTTATTAGAGAGAAACTTGGTGAGGAATGAGTGTATTTTGCTTATAATAATGTCTAATCCCTTATTTTTATGACTTAGTAGCCATAGAAAAAGATAGGACTGCCCCTCAGACTTAAAAGTTTCAGCAGAATCCCGATTTTAAGGCTTACCACTGAGCGATATTGGTACCACTACTATAGCACCACTAAGCAGGCTAATAGCAGTGACCTACTATTTTTGGAAAACTCCGATTAGGAGGTTTAACGCTGAGTGGTATTAGCTCCCCCGCTATTGTACCACTGAGTGGTGTAATCACGACAGCTCACTGCCTCACACAAAAAATACTATAACTTTTCACTCGATTATAGGATTAAGGAAAAATTGGTAGTGTTGGAAAGATAACTCAATTATATATTTGTTGGTGGGTCATTAGCTCAAAAATTCTTAGTAAAATGAAATATATGCTCATTTAAAGTTGAATATAGCATCATCTTTCTCAAGAACTCAATTGGTAAGGGATATTTTGAGTCATCTTATAGCTAGGAGTTATTTTAGGCATTAATATACATCAAACTCACTCATAAAACTATGAAAACACTATAATTTATTTCTCATGTACTTGAAGCATGGTTTTAATAATGGTTTGGCTTTTTGAGGTATTATAATATCTCCCTATTGGGAACATTCATCCTCAAAAAATACTGGTTAGACTGAGAGTACTGTAATAAGGTAAATGAGAGCATATACTGGACATACATGAATCTAGATATGATTACATAATTGAGCTTGGGAATGATACCTAAACTAAACTGGCCTCATAAATACATGCACTAAAATGAGAATACTGATAAAGTTGAGATAGAAATGAGAGAGTCAACTTATGAGTAACTATTACCTCAAGTTGGATCTGATTTCATGTAGAAAAGATGAGAGATTTAGGATATGAAAACTCTGGGTATCTCAGCATCTCCCCCTTAGGATAGTTTGTCCCTCGAATGATATTCACTTGGCTGAAATACTAAGAAAGAACTAAGATGATGTATGAAACACTTACGGACTGAATCAAGACTGAACGTCTAGAGTGTGAAATTGAGGTCTGAGGAATAGAGGGTCAATGACATGAGTTCATCAAAGAGGATTAAACTGAGGACATGCATGGTATGAATTCTGAATTTTTCTGATCATTAAGAGTGTAGCATAAGAAATGGAACTGAGCATACCATAAAGCATGAGCACATAAGTCATGAGCTACATGACCTGAGTTTGGAGTTTTTAGAATTTATGCAACATGATTCATACTGCTGAGTGGACCGAAATACCTCATACTAGGAATTAGGAGAGTACATGATTTTCAATAAGGTGCACGAATATGAGCTATGATCATAGAGACAACATGTAAGTCTTGAGTAGATATCGGATAACTGAAGTATAAATCCTGAAATAAGTATGGGTCCGGTATTTTCCTCCCTTACTGATGTTCTATAATACACTGGCATCGCTACTAAAATCTGATAGCCTAACTTGATTACTTGTTCAATCATCTCCCTCTTAGCTTAATGTCATCATTATAAGTCTGGGAAACATTTAATCAACACCTCTAACTGAACTACCACAACTTTACTCTAGAATCTGGGGTATAATAGTACACATAATTGGTAAACTCACCCTGAATGACTATACCCGGTAATGTAAAACTTGTTGCTAGCACTTTCTTCTGATACTTTCTATATCCTCAACAATCATCATACAACAACTTAACCAGTGACTAACTTAGAATTCTCAACTTTTTTTTCAAATTAGCTCAACCTTCAAAGATTCAAACTTAGATTCTAACACTTAGCATGGATATCCCCAAATCTTTAATGAACCATTCTACTTTAATGATAACCAAAAAATATGACATCTCTAAACTTATATTTTTCCCTACACTATGAGAATTATCACTACACCAACATCAACAACACATAATTCTGAATCACCAAACTTAAATTCTTGCATACACCATTTCAAGCCTACCGATTCACCTTTCGTACAACTAGCCTCATGAATGTAGAATCTGCTAAATTCATATAACACTATCCCAACTCTACAACTGTGAAACTCCTGGGTTTATGCTTCTAACTCTAGGTTATATGCTATAATAGGATTCTGAGAAGGAATCTAATGTATATCTTACTTTGGGTTTAGTACATGATTTTCATTAACATGAATGAAATATTTCATACTTCGGAACTGAAAAGAACTTGATGTAACACTCCCAATCTTGCGTGCAATCCCACAACTTTCTGCGGGGACTATTTAAGAAACCTCTATATGTAGGACTTTGAGCTTCACAAATTCTGTTACCTTGAAATTAAGGTAGAGTTGATATGAGTGGAGCATGATGAGAATCTACATAAGTTTCTTAGAAAACCTTTCTATAGCATGATCTGAGACATGAAAGAAGGGAAACTTTTCCTAATACGTCTTTTAGCCTCTTGTCCATAAGTATGGCATATTTCATACCCATGCACAAGACTATACTTGATGCGACATTCAAAATTTTTAGGACACTCTAAAACCTTAGGCTCTGATACCAAGTTTGTAATGCCTCGAGAGTACACCATACGTGCCACACGATGCTTACAGTCTCGAGGGACCACAAGCTAACCTATAAGCTAGTACCTACTATGAGCACTAAATAATATACTTATGATAGAAGTCATATGCGTAATTTAACTGAAAAATTCCAAAAGGTTTTAAATCATAATTTTGATTATGTATGCAAAACAACACTGACATTACTAATAAAATGGCTGATAATAACAACTGAGAACTGAATGACTGCCTGTACTAGTCTAAAAACCTCTAAACTATCTAACTATGGAGTTGATGGAAAAAGTCCCTAACTAACTCTGACTGACTAAATAGCTAAACTACTGACATAGCTGAATATAAGGTAACTCATCCTTGAAGGATGAGGACTTACCACGGCTGCTGTTACTGGTGCACTAGAAAATCTAAGTACGACCAGGAATCTAATCATCCAAACCTATGATATAAGACATCAAAACTCAAGAAATGAGTATGCGATCAGTACTTTGAATGTACTGGTATGCTAAATAATATAGGCTGATAAGCATGGTTTAATGTACAAGAGTAACTAACTAACTAAATGAATAGCAGGAAGTACTAAATTGAATGCATGAAATCAGTTAATATTGAGAATGCATAACCAAGCATAAACATGTTCTAAATAAAATATGTAAACTAAAATACTGAATTACTAAAATTTGAATAACAAATAAACTATACGCTATGTTCAAGTAAGACTGAACTAAATTCTAAATTGAGTTCTAAAATTAAAACTGTGGGAGGTATCATCTAACTGACCTGCCCTAGTCTGAGCTGATCGGGGACAACCTATTACCCCAGTTGGAAGGGTGGTAGTACCGTACCATGGATACTAACAATGGTTATAGATTCAGTCCTAATCTGGTAGGTGACCCCTGAGATCAATCCTAAACTAGTGGGTGATCCCTGAGAGTTTCAATCCTAAACTAGAGAGTGACATCTCATAACCTACGCAGGCTACATAGTTCTGGAAATTAGGGATTTGTTTTAAGGACCTAGTCCTAACTGTTGGGTTAGCCCTCATCCCTAGGCTTGCTCGGTGCTAAATCCTACTCCCAACTGAACTGACACTGATTGTCGAACTGAGCTAAGCTTAATCGGACAAGAAACTGATCCTAATGGTTAACTGGCTGAATATGCTCATGGTTTATCTGAAACTATTTTGAAGCTACTAAAACTAAGTACAAAGCTAAATTTTGGGTATTCATAACCCCCCCAGACTCTATAGAAATAACAATTGGACTAATTGAAAAATTTGAAATCCATAATAGGGAATCATTTTTCATAATTATTCACTCAAGCATTTCATCAAACACAGGGGACTAAGACTTTAACATGGGGATGCTTTATAAACATGAAAAGATCACACAATCACATGACCAAATCATAAGATGAAGGTTTTATTCTGAATTCATATGAACACAATATGGACGTCACAATATTTAAAACATACTATAATTTATTCCATATGAACTCACTTGAAAACATAACAAGGGTCATTATTCAAGATTTATTCTTTGAGGCATTTCATCAAGCACTTGATATTTATAGTTTAATCTAAGTATAGGAATAGTGTAAAGTTTGTAGTAATAACATGATTTCAACACCAACAACACTAATTATGAATTAAATCATTGAATAACATTATTCAATCGTATTGGGTTTAATAACAACAATAATTTCTTGTGTGCATGGTGTAGAATCAAAATTCATGGTGATTAATGGTTAAAATCACAGTAACTTGTAATACTTACAAATTTGAATTTGAAATTAGATTCTTGGACTCCATGGATAGAAGGGACCCATGGATCAATATTTAACATACTTTGGAGCTTTAATCTGCAAAGAAAATTAACTTTTCTTGAACATTCTTGGATTGGGAATTATATTTTATTAGTTTTCTTGGATAAGGAATGGTGAAACCTAGATTTCTTGGAGTTAAAGTTGAATCTTTAGAGTTTATTGGAGAGAAACTTGGTGAGTAATGAGTGTATTTTGCTTAAAATAATGTTTAATTCCTTGTTTTTACGACTTGGAGGCCGTAGGAAAAGACAGGACTACCCCTTGAACTTAAAAGTTTCAGTAGAATCCTGGTTTTAAGGATTACCACTGAGTGGTATTGGTACCACCACTATAGCATCACTGAGTAGGCAAATATGGTGACCTACTATTTTTGGACAACTTTGGTTTAGAGGTTTATCGCTGAGCGGTATTAGCTCCACCGCTATTGCACCACTGAGTTGTGTAATCGCGGTAACTCACTGTCTCACATGAAAAATGGTATAACTTTACACTCGGGTATCGCATCAAGGCAAAATTAGTATAGGTGGAAAGATGACTCAATTATCAATCTATTGTGGGTCATTATCACAAAAATGCTCAGTAAAATGAAAGATATGCTCAATTGAAGTTGACTATAGCACCATCATTCTCAAGAACTCAAATATTTGATTCGTCTAATAGCTAGGAGTTATTTGAGGCCTTAATATACATCAAACTCACTCATAAAACTACCAAAACACTAAAATTTATTTCTCATGAGCTTGAAGCATGGTTCTAATATTGGTTTGCATTTTCAGGGTATTACATACTCAATCCAACTATCAATCTTTTGTGCATGTAGTATCTAGCAAGCTATGTACCACCTCAGCCTCTTGACATACTTTGGTGAATTTCACTCATCTTCTCCCAATCTTAGAGTGTCTCATTAGTAACCCTTGCCTTGGACCTAGTTTCAACTATCTTCTCTCGGTTATAAGTTGATTAGATGAAGATAACTGTATTAAGTAGATCAAGATGATTAGTTTATATCGAAAATTAACTTCAAATCACTATTGTGATATCCTTTTCCAAATCTCTATCTCCCTGATTAATTAGTAGTGAATATAGGTGGGATCCTAATATTGGCAACTGTTAAGAAATCAATAAGCACTAATAAAACCACAATATATGCAACAACAATAATCTATAAGGATTGAATACTTCCCCTACTTCACTAATTCGCCAGAGTTCCCACAACCCTAGCAAAGGGAATGAGCCGCTAATTATTGTTAAACTATAAATGGAATTCATAATTAAAAGCATTAAATCAATCTCACAATGATTAACGAATAAAATCCAAAGTCTCAAATTGTATAATCAACAAAAATCAATAACACAACAATCCCAAGATCAAAATCAAATCTCAGAATCAAATATATTTTTGTAAGTATTAAGAGCCTATAAACTATCCCCCAAGGGAATAAACTAACTAAAAAACATCAAAAGGGTATTTATAGATTTCATGGAAATACTAGAAATTCAATCTAAAATTATCTGAGAAAGTTGAGTTGGTGGCCTCCTACGGACCCACTAACGGGCCGTAGGTGGGTGGCCATAGGTGGTGCCTAATTTTTGGCTCTCTCGAATTCACGTTCTGACACTTATTCCAGGCCATCTATGCCCAGTAGCCGTAGGTGATAGGATCAACTTCTGCTTTTGATTCTCTGTACTTGCTGCTTCTAATACTTATGGTCTGTCACTTCCTCCAAGTAGGTGGAACGTACTTAGTAGGTAGTCAATTTTAAAATTTCAAATATTTTTTCTGGTTAGCTTCCATCACGTAATTTCCTACAAAACACTCCAAAACATATTAAATCCAACAAAATGGCCTTATGTACATGTATATTTCTTGGTTTTAAGCATCGAAAGTGCTATGAAACCATAGCATATCAACGTTATACATATATCATATTTTATGAGAATAATCTCTTAAAAAATAACATAAATAATATTTAAAAAATATGTTTGCATTATACAGTTAAAATTAAATACAAATTTTTGACGATGATAATGTTAATTATATTTAAGGGTCTGAATCATATTCTTTTTCTTCCTCTATTTTATTTTATTATTTGTTTTATTGTATAATAATATTATACAAATAATATTTGACTAAAATGTGAAAAGGATGAGGTGCATGTGTCGCATTTATATTTCATTTAGTGACTACGAAATATGTATATAATAATTTACTAAAAATATTAAGAAAAAACTACCAATACTTTACTCAATTAGTCTATGTAGATGTCTCACAAGTAAAACTCTATAAATAAGAGTATAAGAATGAAAATTATTATCAGTAAATGGGACAAAACCAAATGAAGGTTACATGGGGCTTTGAGCTAAAAATGACAAAAGAGTTTGAAAATGAGGTGTAAGTGACTCAAGTTTTAATAACTGAGTGGAGGTGACAATTACTTTATTATGGATGAAGAAAGTTGGATAAGTTTGAGAATAGCCCACAATTTTTTCAATTCACACTTTGATCCAAATATTTACCTAATACAATGGGAAACGGAGGGGAAAAAGGCACATTTCTCTCTCTTCTCAATTGTTGTTTTCTCTCTCTTAGCAATTTTTTTTGTTCATTGTTGTTGCTGCTTTATTCATCATCTTCTACTTCATTATCATCATCTTCTACTTTATTATGATCTTTATATTCTTTTGGTTGACCATTGTTGTTGTTGTTGTTGTTACTGCTACTGCTGCTCTTTGACGGATTTCTTTGGTCAAATTTTGTTTAATACATCACTTTTTACTTTGGCATTACTTCATAGGAGACTTTGATAAGTAAAATTTTGATTTTTAGTTGAATTTGTCATTGGGGTAACTGTTATGGTGTTGTTTTTTCAACAATAGATAACATGTGAACATGAATGCAACATAAGAGCCATCTGTTTAAATAGATCAATCATCTGATGGGATAGATGAGCCATCTGTTACAATAGAAGACTCATATGTTGGATTCACGTTTATGATTTTATAGTGCCGTAACGTGAATTGAACATATGGGTCATCTGTTGTAAAATATGACCCATCTATTACAATAAATTAGTTATCTGTTGCAATATGATTAATATCTGTGGCAACAGATTAGTAACCTATTGTAATAGAACCTGAACTCAATTTCAACAGACGTGTCATCTGTTGCAATAGGATAAATATATGTTGCAACAGATTAGTAACCTGCTACAATAGCACCTGAACTTGATTCCAACAGATGTGTTATCTATTGCAATAGGTAAGTCATTTGTCACAACATATTAATTATCTATTGCAACATGTCACTCATCTGTTGGAATCAGCTTCAAAGGTTCCTACTTTAATATCTATCCCAACAGGTGCTTCATCTGTTGCAACATATGTATAGTCTATTGCAACATATGATTCACCTATTGCAATAGCTGACTCATCTATTGAAATTAGCTTCAGGAATGTAACATGAATCCCAAAAAGTAAGTAATCTATTGCGACTGATCACTTACCTATTGCAAATTATTTTTCACCTATTGCAATAGATTACACATTTGTTGGGATTCATGTATGGAACTATGAAATCACTATTAACTTTTTTAACAAATTACTTTATTTAGGTACCACTAATGAAGGAATCAATAACAATAGGGGTGGATTGTCGTGGTAAATAGATTGAGAAGAGCAGTTGATATATATGGCATTGGAAGGAGGGTGAAATGCTAGAAATGATAGCTATGACAGTCCAAATTGATGTTTTAAATGATGATTTTGTGAACCTAATCATCAGCTATTGTAGACTGAATTTTCAACCGGAAGAACTCCTCATTAGCTACATACATAAATCCTTTGAAAATCAGTGGGTACTACCTTTCAAGATAACCTATCACGTTCAGTTGTGTGCTTATCTTAGTGATTCATCCAAGCTGATGTTAAGGGTGTACATGGTTTAAAAGATGAGAGAGAATTAGAACTAGAATCTAGAAGAAGAACAACAATAAGACATCTTTAATAATAGGTTGGATGATCTAGATATGAATATTCTAGATGATGATCAAACACCTATGCCCGTTGATGCGACCAATATGGTGGGTAGTTCTTCTCGATCGACACAGTATGGCAATCTTCAAGATAATCGAACCAACTTTTTTAATGGAATATAATTCAAGGATAAGTAGGAAGTATATACTACATTGTTTATTTCTTGCTTGAAAAAAGATTTTAGAATGATGAAGGTGATTAATTTGAGCAAAGTATTTTCCTACAAATGTGCTAATTCAAACTGCAAGTGGTGGTTGAGAGCTGTGAAGTGCTTAATCTCTGACAGATTCATCATTCATAAACATGAAAAGTATCACACATTTGGTTTGGAGCATATATCGGGTCAAAATACTCACGCCACGTCAAAGGTCCTCGGTGAATATTTCAAGAATAGATTCCTCAATTGCAAAGGAACTTCTACAGGGGTTATGGTCAATCAACTCCTTTCGAAATTGGGTGTCCTGGTCATTATTAGAAGATATATATGGTCATGGGGATTGCCAAGGACTTAGTTTGGGGGACAAACAAAAATAGGTATGCAGTCCTCAATACCTATCATTACATGCTTGAGTCCACAAATCCTAGAAGTAAGATGGCATTGCATGTTGATAAAAAAGGAAGGTTCAAGTACTTTGTTGTATCCTTTGGTGCTTGGATTCAATATTTTCGATATTTGAGAAAAGGCATAGCCGTTGATGGTATCTTCTTGAGGATTAGGTATAATAGAGTTCTACTAGCAGCGGTGGTGCAAGATGTGGAGAATCACATCTTTCCTATTGCTTTTCATGTAGCGGACAAGGAATGTGATGCCTCTTCTGGATTTTTTTGAACAACTGCAAAGCTGCATTAAGGATACCGAAGATTTATGTTTTGTTTTGGATAGGTATCAAAGTATTCCAAATATGGGTTCAACTTTCTTCACTTCAGCTAACGTTGGTTGTTGCATCAGGCATTTTGGAGAGAACATTCGAACCAACTTTCATAATGAAAGGGTTGTGACCCTTTTGATAGAGCAGCTAAATAATATAGTAGAGGGGAGCTTTTAGACCATTTCAATTAAATAGTGGATATTCATCCCAAGGTAGCAGAACATCTCATATGTGTCGGTTTCGAGAGATGGAGTCGGGCATTTTGTCCAACAAATAGGTACATTCTTATGAATTTAATGTCTTGTTAGAGTTACAAGTTTATTATGATGTCGTACTAAGCGATTCTTTTGTATAGGTACAATATTATGACGTAAAAACATAGATAAATGGATGAATTCATTATTTAGTGATGAAAGAGAATTTTCCATCAAGGCTCTGTTTGAAATAAATTACAAGAAGTATGGCCAATTTTTAATGAAAGGTGTTTGGAGTTCAAGGATACAGGAACCCTATTTTTTCTAAAAGTGGAAAAAATAATATCAACAAAAATCAGTCTGGGGAATAGGTTATTATCTCATCAAATAGCAGATTACAAGTTTAGTATAAATGGTCATGGTGATGTTGCCACAATCAATCTTCAAACAAGATCTTGTACGTGCAGAGTTTTTGATTTGAACAAAATACCCTGTCAACTTGCTATGGTAGCGATTCGAGCTAAATACAGTGCAAAATATGAAACTAAAATTTATGAGTAATCCTCCCCATATTATCCGGTGGAAAAATATAGAATGGCATATAATTAGCATATTACTCCGGTGCCTCCCGAAGAATCTTGGGTTGTTCCTGCATAGCTCTTTGGGAGATTAATACCTCCTCCATATATTGACTCAAGCACTATCAACTGGGAAGAAAGTCATATAAGAGTAGGTGTGGAGTCGCAGTATCATTTCCATCAAGAATAAACTAGTGTTCCGTATATAAGAGAGCTGGCCACAAAAGAACTACATGCTCGGATCGTAATCCACCATGATCATTGTAATTGCAAAAACTTGTGTTGTTCTTTGTTGTGGACTTTTATATATTTAACTCATTGTTGTGAATGTAAATGTTATCATTTATTACATATAAAATATATTTTTTAATTACTTATGTATCAATAAAAAAAGACAAAACATGAACTAAATACAACAGACCACAAAATTATTTTCAACAGATTACCCATCTGTTGCAACAGATGGACATTAACTAGAAGAACATAATACAGTTCATCAAAGTTGAATATTTTCCTCCAACAAATGACAAATTTGTTGCTACAAATAGATAATCTATTGACAAAAACCCAACCGATGACCAATCTGTTCCAACACATGGTCCATCTGTTGAAAGAACTCAAAAGCCAAAATTGCTATTGCTACTGGATTAAAAATTGGTCCTCACCTCCAACCGTCGGCATGTTAACATGTATGTTTAGAAGAATAAATAGGAAAAATAAAAATTGAATAAGAATTAAAAAGCCAAAGTCCACTAAAAATACATTTTTCATTGAACAAAAAATAAAATACATTAGGTATAGATCCAATATAGAAAAATTAAAATACATACGCTAAAAGAAAAAACAGATTCTAATTATTATTTTAATCATCATTATCATTATTATTACCAGCCGACCAATCATCCAGCAGCAGCAGGGCCCTCATCAGCCTCTACATCTCTCTGAACATCCTTGCTCTCACAGCGACCAACTCCCTCTGCAAGTAATTAACCTACCTCTGATGTTCCCACATAATGTCATACAGAATAGCAATGTCCCAAATAGGATCATCCATATCTAGAACACACATTAATTGAAAAAAATATAAACACAAAAGAGTCTGAATGTAATAAAATCTATATTTCCTACTGCTAGATTTACACATAAAAAAAACTTACCTTAACGAAAAAGGAATACGCTCTTTGAATAGAAGTAGTTGAAGATGTAATACGAAGAGAAAAAATACAAGAAATAAATAATAGTGTAGTAGAATGAAGATTAAGAAGGGACCTATTTATAGAGGATTGAATCTGAATATGTTAGGTAAAATGGCACGACTTTTTAGCTCTACTATATTGATTACATTCATACTACTGACTTTTTGTTTTTTGTGAAAATTCATGACTTTTGCTTTTACATTCAAAATTTCTCACCTTTTCAAAATAGTTTGACACTTAATAACATCAGTTATTATTGAGCTGCAACATATCATCCATCTATCACAACAGATAACCCATTGTCGCAATAGATTTACCATCTGTTGCAACACATGATCCGTATGTGTAATAGATGACACATCTGTTGCAACATATGGATTATCTATTGTGACAGATGGACCATCTATTAGAGGAGATATTTTTATTTATTCTAATAGTTTATTTATCAGTTGCAACAAATAAGGGATTTGATTCATCAACTATTTTGAATGTGTTAGACAAAAAGTCACGACTATTCACCTCTTTCTTAATAGTCACCACATACCTTAATTAATTCAAATTAGTGACATATTATACAAACATATTTAAAAATAAAAAAGGTGAAAAGTCATGACTTGTAACAATTATTTTTTCTTGACGGGTAAGTAGTCATCTGATATTAAAAATGGTTACCCTTTGAGCCTCTGTAGTCTTTTACACTACTTAATAATGGGACGTAAAGAATAAACATTGTCTGACATTGATGGGGTGGGAAGAATAAGGTTCATGGAGATGAATGGATCCACTTTCATTCGTTGGAATTATGTATTACTGATCAGGCTATCGTGATAGACACACATAAAGTACAATAATTTTATGAATGTAATCTTTTACCGATTAGAAATTGATCTTTTAAACAACATCCTGCATTTTACAGTTTAGTTTAATAGGTGTGAACTAATAAGGACTAAGGGTTCCAAGATGGTGTATTGATACCCTGTTATAATTTAATGATGATTTTTCTCATGTTTATGTGTCAAGTTTGGAGAAAGGTTCAATTTTTTTGTGGCAGTCTAAATATCTAATAGTGATTAGACGAATTTTAATGGTGCAATGGACTTTTGAAAGGACTCCAAATCCTTACACTGTAGCAAATAAAAATGGAAAACCAATCAAAATTCCCATGGTCTAAATTTATATGGATGGGTTACCCGAGAAGACTATTCTACAGATAAAGGTGCTTGGGAGAATACCTGTGATGGAAGGGAAAGGTGGAGAAGACTATATATCATCTCAGACCTTGTTTAAGAGGAAACATAAGGAAGCAATTAAGGAACTTCTAGCGAATTTGGACAATGAAATTGACTTGAGCGATGAAAAAATTGAGTGAGCTTCAAAAGTGAAGTGTATCCAAATATTAAAATTCGTCCGTCGTTCTTGAAAAAGAAAAATGTTCAAGAGGACTGGAGCTGGAGAATTTGATAGGGATTGTGACTAGCTAGCGTGGCCTTAATGAAGACCCACAAAGTTCAAGACCAAAACTCTAAGGAAGTAGCTTGGCGAGCACAGAGGATTGGTAAGATTTTCAATTAAGAATGAAACCTGAACCAACAATTCTAGAAGTAAAAATAAGGGAAGCCAAGGCAATAATTTCTAAATTCTAACTTGCATCTCATGTCTTCTATTTGTGGTTCCGATCATTTCAATGGCAGTAGAAACATAAAGGTCTGAAGTTGGGTAGAAATCCCTTGCCTTGCTGTTTACACTACCTTGGACTAGATCAGAGCCATAAACTGGAGGCATGGGATGCAAGTTTAACTTGAGAAATTGCTACCTTGGCTTGATCCCTTTGTTTACTTTAGGATTTGTTGGTTCAGTTTTCATTCCTAACCAATAATATTACCACTATCGGTGCTCGCAAAAATGAAACCTTAGAGTTCTGGTCCTGCATTTTGTGGGTCTTGATTCAGGTCATGCTAGCTTATTGAAGTCCCCTAAGAAAGTGCACAGCTCAAATCCACTACAATATTTCTCTTTTCAAAATTGATTAATGAATTTTCATTTTTGGACACACTTTCACATTGCAGCTCATTCAATTTTTTTCATTTTTTATGTCAATTTCATCAGCCAGTTTTGCTACACTTTCCTTCCTATGTTGTGTTTCTTCTTTAATTAGGTCTAAGTTGATGTATGGTCTTCTATACCTCCCCCTTCCTACACAGGTATTTTTCCAATCACCTACTATTGTATAATAGTCTCCTCGAGCAACCTATCTTTATAAATTTAGACCAGAGCAATAACTTTATTCATTTTCATTCATAAGCAGGGCGAGGCTTTGGAGGCCTTTCATAAGTCCATTGAACCCTTAAAATTAGTCCAATCACTCTTTGAATTTTTATACTGACACCAAAAACTTGAACCCTTCTCCAAACATGACACATAAACATTATCAAAATCATTATTAAATAGCAGTAAGATATCAACACTACCTACTTGGTCCCTCAACCTTACCAGTTCAAACCTAATAATCTTAACCTAATACCTAAATTCATCAGTGTTTGAGTTGAACTTAATACACTTTATTATGATGAGATGGTTAAAAATTATATTTATCTTTTAATATTTAAAAAAATAATTAAGATCAATTCGGACCAAATTAACATTTTCAAAACTTGTCATTCTTTTCCAAAATACAAATCAACCCATACAAATCATCAATTTACGGGAAAAATATTTCATCATTTAAAATCTAGAGTTCTTGCACTTTTTTTTCTCTCTCAATAATACAGACAACAACTACTCAACAAATTGCTCAAGCTTTCACAACAAATCGATTTTTTTCCCATTTTAGACCATATAGGTGTTATTATGGACTTCATTCTTGCTTGAATCCATTGTTTTGTCTATCTTCGTAGGTAACTAAGTTTGAGACGAGTTCTATATTTATTTATTTTTTTCAAAAAAGTAAGGCTTTTATGTTAATGATAAAAAAAAGTCTTTTAGTTGTATTAGAATGGGTTTACAATTTTGAGTTTTGATGGTAAAATCTTAGGAAGAACCCGAGAAAACCCTAGTTTTTTTCACAGTGTTCCATTGACTGTCGTGCCATTGTAGGTGCTGGCTGTTGGTGGTAGTGTTGGTGTTCGTGGTGGTTGCACTGTTGGTATTTATGTGGTGGCTATTGGTGGTGGTATTGTTGGCAATGGTTGGTTGTGTTTGTGATGGTTGTTGGTGGTGTCGGTCTTGATGATGTTTTTAATGTAACTTTTATTTTTCTATTGTTTATAGGTAAAACATGTCTCCCAAAAGAAAAAAAAGTGAAAGTAGATCAACTTCTGACCACCTAACAAAAAGTCTATAGTACAATGGGATTCAGAGGAGCTTTCTGAAAAATCTCAACCAGGGAATAGTAAAGATGAGGAAAAATATGAAAATGACATTGAGTAAGATGGACAAGGGTCTATAGATCGTGATTAGGAAAATGAAAGTAAAGAGGAAGAAGAAGAGGAGGAACTAGAAAGTGAGAAAGAGCTGCTTTGGACACTTTCTTGAGCTACCTGGGGACCAAACTTCCCATTTCCAAATGAACATGGTATATGGTCTTCTCAAGCGTAGGATCAAGTACGTGGGGTATGATAAAGATTCAAACGAGGGTAAAAAAAAGATGGATGAAATTTGAATCAGCTATTGTGGCATGCCGATTTGTTTTGGCTTGAAAAAGCTTGCCATAGTGATGGGCTTGAGATACAATCATCCAGAAGAACCTCTCACTAATGAAACACCACGCAAAAGGTCCAAGGCAAGAAGGATAGCCAAACTACCACCATCAAATACAAAGAAGTCATTATTCCAGCGACCACCCACCAAAACCAACAAATACAAGGAAAAAATAAATGGGTTATTGGACATTTCTGGATGTAGGTTGAAAGCCAATAAGTTGATAGAACATCTCAAGAATAAAACCATATCAAATAATTCCAAGGAGAAATTGTTCTTAGTTTGGTTTGCTCATTCCGTTATATTGGAAAGAGATGTCTACAAAGTCATAGAAGATGATTTGTTAAAGCTTGCTGAGGATTTTGAGAAATTCAACAATTATCCCTTGCGATATGATAGCTACTACTTGACTATCAAGTATTTACTGACCAAGATATCCCCAAAGACGATCACATTATACGGCTTTCCTTGGGCTTTCATGGTAAGTTTAATCACTATTTGCTTACTCATCCATTAATTTAAATTGAATAATTATTTTCTTGCCTCCTATTAGCATTTTTTAGGCTTGGAAATTTGAAGCCATTCCTCACCTTCAAAAGTAGGTCATGGATTACTCGAATAAGGTTTCTCGTCTAAAGATCCTTAGGTGGTTGACTACAAAGAGCAATATAAGAATTAAGGAGGCCGATCTCTTAAACCCTATGAATGATGTAGTCTTTTCAGTAATATAATTTGACTCAAAGAAAGATATTAAAATAAATGTGCCATCTGTTACGACAGATGGGTTATCTGTTGAAACAGATTACCCATTCACTACAACTGGTACAACTGATGGGTAATCAATTGCGATAGACAATTCATATTTTGCATCAGATTCCCATCTGTTGCTTTGGTTCTCTAAACCCAACTCAACAAATTACCCATCTACTATAAATTATACAATAAATAGGTAGTCTGATGCAACATATTATTAATCTATTATGACAGACAGATCAACCATTGCAATAGAAAGATCATTTGTTACATAAGTTATTTGTGTTAACTTGTAACCTAACTGACTGTAAATTATTATATGATTTAAATGTACCTGTATTTTTTTATAGATTTAAATGCAACTGGTACAATAGATGGGTAATCTGTTGTGACAGATGATTCATACTTCGCATTAGATTACCCATCTATTGCTTTTGTTCTCTGAACCCAACTCAACAGATTACCCATCTACTGCAAATTATGCAACAGATGGGTAATCTGATGCAACATATTGTTAATCTGTTGTGATAGACAGATCACCTATTGTGATAAAAAATCACTTGTTTCATAAGTTATCTATGTTAACATATAACCTAACTGAATGCAAATTATTATATGATTTAAATATATTTGTCTTTTTTATAGGTTGTGCATCCATGGATCATGCCTATTGAGAAGGAGTTGGGATGAATTCTATTATTACTCTAGGTCTTGTTGATACAATAGCAGACCCAATAAAGGAGTTAATAAAGAAGGAATTGGCTAGAGCAACAACCATAAGAAGAGCAGTTAGGCAAGGTCAGCCTAATGTTGAGGTTCTTCATAACCAAACTGTTGCAATAATCTGGGTGCTTCTTCTGGGGGTGTTGCTGGTGTAGTTGATGATATTGGTGGTAGGCATGTGGATGCTACTGCCAGTCATGATGATTCCCATATTTATGTTAAAAAAAATATGTTTGAAAACACCCCTTTCATAGGTTTCTCTCACCCTTACAAAGGTCTTTCTCACTCTTACACCGGTCCCTCTCACCCCTCTTTACCCTCATGTTCTCATTGTAAATGAAAAGAATGCAAGGACAACCAAGATAAACTCTTTGAAAAAGTAGAGGCTATCATTAAATTTTTTGAGGAATTAAAATCCAAGAGGGGCGTCATAACATCTAAGAAAGTGAGGGAGCCATACACTCCTACAATAGAGGTTAGGAGGAAGAAAAGAGTAATTAGCAAAGTACTCTCTATTGAAAATCTAAAAAAATTATAATTTCTCCCTCTCCAGAAGTTGATGAAGTTCAGGGGCCATTCAAGAAGGTAGACATATATGTAAAACTTGGCGCCAAAGAGAAGAGGGATCTGTGATGGGCCAAGAATTCCAAGCAATGCACATAAGATTACCCCATACATACTTTTTCTACCCAAGACTTCAAGAGTATGATAGATATGTGTACACAGTACGTGGAAAGGGTAAGTTTAATTTTTCTAACCTAGCCTTCTAATCTACTCCATCAAGAAGAAATACGTAGTAGATGTGTCATCTATTTCAATAGTTATGTATTCTGGTGCAACTTATGGTAGTTCTGTAGCAACATATGACCCATCTCTTGCATAAATTACGTTAGATGGGTAATCTGTGAATAGATTAAGAGAACCCTGTGCAATAGATTGACCATCCGTTGCATCTTTCCACTATGTTTTTCTTCATTACAATTACTAACCTATTTAAAATTGACGTCTTATATCACATATGTTTAAGAAATTCTCTGCCTCATGAGCGGCAGGCAATTAGCGTACCCAGAGCCTTATGATGTTGCCGATAGGATAATGGATCTTGACTTCTACAAGAATTTCAAGGATAGGTATGATGATCTCTGTAAGCGAGCATCAAATCCCGATGGCGTGGGATTTTATTCGTTAGTTTCTAGATTCCAATGGGATGAAGAAATAATAAAATATGTTAGAGGGGAGCAGCAGAATCAATACGGCAAAATCTGATCGAGGCAAAGAGGATTCTTGGAGTCATGAACATGGACAGCATATGTTATAAGACTGTTGAGATACTACTCCAGGAGGAAAGATCAAGGTTCATGACTGCAACTTACCTGTCTTTGATGAAGCTAATTTTTTCACCCACATGCATCCACTATTAGAGTTGTTCCCTCTATTGTTGAGGCAAAGTAAATTGATGGATCATTTGCCAATGAAAGTGTTGATGAATCAACAATGATATTTTGAAGGTCAAAATAAGGACATGGGCCTTCCAAAAAATAAAATCGGTGCCGCATGCGGGTCGCAGGTGCTGGCACACATCGAATGTTTGCTGACCGGCACAAAAATCTCTGAACCAATGACTTTTCTATGCGATAACGCTATGGCAAACATGCAAGAGGTCTGGTCTTATGGGGTACTAAATGGACGTTTGGAGCCTGTGCTTAAAGAAGAGCCTGTTAACTAATAATTTTTTATTTTGCCACTTCACTTTACATATGTAACTACCTATGTAGTGGTAATTTTTTAATATTGTACAACAATTATGTTTGAATATCCATATGCTCAACAACACCAAACCAGTAGCAAATAAAAATACACCACCACAAAAATTTTAGCAATTAGGCTTAAATATCCATGTGCCCAACAACACCAAACTAGTAGCAATAACTCTAATAATGTAGTATCTTCTTGCTTGATTTAGTTTCTCTTTAAAAGCCTTGACTTTATTCAACAAACCCCATATTACACGATTTATTTGTGAAGTGTGTCATTCATCATACCAATCAAATTAATCACATCCACCCAACTTCTATAAAAACAAGACCACAATTACAAAATAATTTTGAGTTAATAATTAATCAACTAATTAAATAAAAAAATATTACCTTTGAAATTTTACAAGTAAAAAACCTACAACCTAGATTTTATTGAGTCCAAGAAGTCTTCAATAGAGATTCATGACCACACTTATAATATCAAAAATCTTTATCACAAAAAACTATGAAAGATGAGCTCGACATTGTCAAGCTTAGTTGGAAAAAATAAAAAAATATACGGAAAAACCAAATACAAATAATTTGAAGAATTTGGATAGAGAATAAAAGATGATGAAAAAGAAGATTTGAGAATTTAGGGTTAATTTTAGAAAGAAGATGAATGTATAAGAGGAAAAAATAACTGTTGGGGGCCAAGTCAGCAAAAATAGGGGTTCAACGAGCCTTGGCTACGTGAATTACACGTGAGCTTCCAAAGTGAAAGATCACTGCAACTTTAGCTGCCTTTCGATGGGCTCCATATTTTTTATTTCAAGTCACTTCACTTTACATGTAGTGGCAATTTTTTATGTCTAATGTTCATTGAATTTTTTATAATGCGACAGATTGTCCATCTGTTGTAACATATATTCTACCTGTTCTGATAGATAGTTTATTTTTTGCAATAGGTTGGTCATTTGTTGCATTATGTTGATGTTTCTGTGTAAGTCTATCTATTGTAATAGTGGGAAGACCTATTTGATAATTTCCAATAGATTACCTACATGTTGCACCATATGTATAAATCTTTCTAATATTTTTCAACAGATATGTCATCTGTTGCAACAAAATTGCAATATATGAATCTAGTATTCCATTTAAAGTAATAAGTTTAAATCTAAGGATATAATAAAATTTATAGACAAAATAAAATAAATCGAAGCCTTCAGAAATTACATGAAATAAATCAACAAATAAATAAAATAAAATAAAATTGTTATGGGTACAGATCTCAATAAATAAATCAACAATTTATGTTTTGAGGGGTGAGTTTATTACTTTGACAGACTCAAGCTATAAAGATATACTTAATATGGACAAGTTGTTCTTCATCCGGTGCTAGGGAATTCAGCTTTGGTCATCATGGATCTTTAATGTCGCTTGCATATGGTTTCTACACTTTCGCTTCTTCGTATTTCTATAAAAAAAGTAGCATATTATCAATTTTGTTCAGCATTAGATTCTATAGTGACATCCACCCAGAAAGTCAGAATTGGTCAATATTAATCCCAGATACAAAAAAATGGAAAAAGATAACTTATCTATTTTAGCAAATCAAACAGGTCATTCTCCTATTTTAAATTATCCCAAAAATATTATATTTCTGTTGTCACAAATGAATCAACTGTTGGGACAAATTATAAAATGAGGAAGACCTGTATGACAATTTTGAATGGATGAACCATCTGTTGTAACATATGACTCATATGTTTGGAAAAATTGAAATGGTAGGAAGTCTTGAATTAATTTGTCCCAACAGATGACCCACCTATTGCAGCGGATAGGTCATCTGTTGGTACAAATAAAAATGGTACATAGAGCTATTTGATTTGCTACAACAGATAAGACATATGTTGCAACAGATATTTTATTTGATGCAACAAATTAGTCAATGTTATAACAGATGTGTATATATTTTTTATAATTTTCAGCAGATGTATCATCTATTGAGATAGATATGTATCTGTTTGTTAGTTGGAATAGACTATATATATTCACTGTCTTCAACTCGTTCTCCTCTCCTATGGTCCTTGTACATTGCTCAATAGTGCAAAACACAGACAGGGGAGTTGAAATTTTGCTTTTTTGGATGCTTGTTAATGTCTTGAAAATTACTTTTCTTCTCTTCTTAGCCTTAATCTCTAATGGAGTGGATGGATATAAAATCCTCTTTTATGGAATGAAACCCCTCTTAGATGTCAATTCCTTTACAAAAGCAATAAATACATTAATAGCATTAATCACTACAATATGTTTTGCCTTGCAGTCTTGACATTTGCATGCAAAATATTTGTTAGGAGAGGCAAATCTATATAACCAGTATGATCATCCTCATAATGGTTTGTTTTAAAAAAATGTAAGAGGAACATCATTAGCACTTACAACAGTACCACTACCACCATGAACAGCTTCATCACCACTAAGACCATCAACAAAAACAACAAGTCCACCCTCCAAAATTATTTTTCTTGTAATAGTTGTTGCTCCAAACATTTCTATTTTTATTATGCCAATAACCTTAGGGTCTGATAAAGTTTGCACAGACCATAAATTAAGAAAAAATGACATCTTCAACTCTTGATTGATCGGAACAAGCAATGGATGAACAATCTAACATAAATTATTACATATATTAGAATGATGATTAGATCATTCAAAAAATCATTAATTAAAATAAAAAATTAATTATAATTATATTTACTACATCCTTTGGGGGGTTGAAGAGATTAAGAAATTATGCATTTTTATCAGTTTTGACTGACAACCATCTCAAGATTCTTGTACAGAAAACTTCTTCCTAGTAGTTCACAAGTTGTCTCAAATAAGAAATGACTTCAAACGCCCAAGCCTATAAAATCACGCATATAAATCAAAAGTATTATTGAATAATAAAATGAATCATGTCATAATAAAAGAAATAATTACCATGAAAGCCCATGAAAAGCCATATAGGTTGACTGTCCTCGGCGTTAACAGTGGCAGTCATTTTAAAGCTTTCATAACCCCAAGGATAGCTATTAAATACCTCAAGATCCTCGAAGAGATTTATCAAAACAAGTGGTATGTTGTTGTTAACGTCTCTCGTCCTAAGAACATTATGTATAAACCAAACCAAGCACAATAAATGTTTGTGCTTCTTTGAAATTCTTTTACCTTTCAACGTTTCTATCGAATTTTTATTTTTGAAGCTTGGACCAACAATGGACACCAGGTCATCCCGATCACTCGACTTGTCTTTACCTTTGTGGGGTGTGCGAGGTGCTTTTTTGCGTTACAATAGGTATAACATGAGAATAAAATGGAGGATAAAATTTTAGTCCAGTAACTATGGAAAACTCCTTCAAGCCAAAACAAAAAGGCATGCCGTAATAATTTATCCACAACTCATCCATCTTATCTTTGTTTTCATACATAAACCTATGCTTTAGAAGATCATATACCATTTTCATTTGGTAACGAGAACTATTGTCCTCCAGCAAATCAAGATATTACCCAAAGTAGCTGTCCCTAAAATAAGCATCTAATTTTTGTTCTTGGAGTATTTTTTTGAAGGAGTCAAAAGATTTTCTCATGGCTGACTTAACCATGAAATCCTCATAAAATTAGTGATACCATTGCACTACATTTTCACAGGATAATAATCAATGCTGAAGGTTTTGACCAACTCTTCAGTGGAAGGGCTATTAGCATATCTATCATCTCTTTTGAAACATTCCTTCTCCCCTTGTTCATATTCTGCTCCTGATTTAGATGACCCTTGTAAAGCAATATAATAGAGTGGTAGATGTAGCCTAGCTGCTTCACTTGTTCCTTTACTTAGACTTTTGGGATCCATATAATCTAAAAATAACATGAACATAAAATAGATTATAATTGAATAATGCATCGTTAAAAAGGGATAACAGTATATCTAACATGTACAATAGTAAAATAACAGTTCCAGTAGATCACATATTTGTTGCACTAGGTAGGTAATTTGTTGGAATATATAACTAACCTGTTGAAATAGATTTGTAATCTATTGCAGTAGTAAAACTAGATCACCCATATTTTGAAATAGATGACTAGTCTTTGCAATATATCACACTTCTATTATAAAATATGAGAGATTTGTTGGAACTATTATCAATGGGTCAATATTGATTAGATTTCTTCGAATAGAAGGATCGTCTATCGCAACAGATGAATGACCAGTTAGAAAAATCATGTCTTGGACATGTCCTATTGGAATAGTTGATAGGATTTTAACCATCAGAAGGTTCAGTTGTTGCATCAGATGATTTATCTATTGCATTAGATTTGTAATTTGATGGTCCCTGCGTTGCCTCAGATGATTGATATGTTGCATCAAAAGGTTAATTTGTTGCATCAGATTATAAATTATTTGGTTTCTCTGTTACATTCGATGGTATATCTATTGCAACAAATGTTTAATCTGTTGCATTAGATTATAAAACTATTTGATCAAATGATTAATCTGTTGCATCAGATGGTTAATCCATTGCATCAACTGGTTAAAACGTTACGTCAGATGGTTAATATGCTGCAACAAATGGTTAATCTGTATGTCGGATGGTTAATTTATTGCATTAGAAGGTTAATCTGTTACATCAGAAGGTTAATCAAATGCATCAGATGGTTGATCTATTTCACAAAAAATAGTAGCATGATTTCGTTCAATAGAACAACATCAATATCACCGTTGTAACCAAGACTAAGAACAGGAACAAATCAATCCAGCAACAGGCGCAACACCAAAAATACAAATATCATTATTTTGTTTATACAAACACAAACAACGAAAATCAAACTTTAAAAAATACAACAAACAACAAAAGATTATATTTCACTTTGAAAAGAGAAGAGAAGAAATACCAAAAATTAGGGTTTTATTCATACCGCATATCAAATAAAAGCAACAAATATTGAAATTGTTAATTAATACTAGAAGAAAAGTTGGTTCAAGTTCCTTTTTTCCTACAAAATTAAAAAGGCTATAATTTTTTACGTATGAAAGAAGAAAAGGGACGATGAAGAACTCAAAGTTATTGTTGTCGGAGAGCAAGGTTGTCAAGTTGATTTATGGTTAAAAGATAAAAAAGGAACTCGAAGCCCAACTATCTGTTGTTTGAGGTTGAAGTCTCTTGGGATTGAAAGAAGAAATTTACAGAATTGTTGGTTAGGAGAAACCATCGAGAGTGACAGAGGACAGATAGTTGATGATTTGGAGAAAAGAAAATATTAGAAAGTTTTGAAAATATTAATCAAGTTTATAATTAACTTAATCAAGTTTCCTAATTATGTTTGACCATTTAAGTTGGTCAATGTCACCAATCCTTCATTCAAGACTTAAATTACAACTTTCCTTTAATTTTCTCAGGTTACATGGATAGGGGGCAGAAGAGGGATGAAATAGGAGGGATGGAACATTAGTTATAATTGATGGTAGCTCTTCTTCAACTCTAGAGGTCAACAACATCTTCGGTTTCATCTGCAAATCTATAGGGCTTTGTTTGGAATGACTTTTCATTTTCTGCCTTCCTCTTAAGATTTTCGTCTTTTTAGTTTTCTTTTTTGTGTTTCTTTTTGTTGATCTTTAATTTTTTGGCCTGATCCAATTAATATTTGGTCAAACTTTGTACATACACTAGTATTTGATTTATAACAAATGGCTTTCGGCCACATTTAAAAAAAAAGAACTAGGTATTTAGTGGATTGTTATTTTATTTTTACAAAAAATATATTAGTTTAAATATTTATACATTAAAATAGCATTTTTATATATCTAAATTTATATGATAGAATTCACATTTTGAGAGTCAACACTTTTAATTTTGATCTTGTTCCAGAATCTTTAAAAGAATTTGAAATAAAATATATTTTCTAGACAACTATAAGTTACAATAATTAATGATTTAAAATATGAAAAAAACATGATGAAAAAACTTATTTCACTATCGAAATCAAAATGTGCCATAAAAAATGGGTTAGGAGAAGTATAAAAGGATGACAATAAGATATATGACTACATAAGTTTAGTAAATGATAATTTAAAATAAATTTAAAGCTTTATAGCATTAAAAATTCAAGCATTCAAATATTATTTTTCTAATTTAATTAAGTAGGACTAAAAGGGATAGGGGTTGAGGTGGTAAGGGAGAAGGAACTTAAAGGGATGTATAAGGAGATAGAGAAGGAAGGGGAGAGGGATAAAAGGGATGACAAATTACTCGTCCCATCCCGTCCTACTAGCTTGCAGGGTAGATATCTTGTTCTCCCAGACAAACTTATGCATGCATAAAAATTATAAAATGATTTAAAAATAAGATAAATAACATAAAAATACACCTTAACTTACAATATTTACACCAAAATCCACCCTTACAAAGTAATTACAAAATTCCAACTATCTCTTCCTCTCTCTAAAAATCTGATACATAACCCTATCTCCAAATCCTAAATTTAATTCATTTTTTCCTTAATACCAGTTGCCTAAAATATCATCTCTGATTCAAACACCCTTTTACTCCTTAACCAAAATATGTCTTTTCAGTTTCTAAAGAATTTTTAGTAATGTTTCTCGAGAGGAGGTTCATAGTAACTGATATAGAGTTTTTCATAGGAACTGATACAAGGTATTGTCAATATTAAGGAAGGTCACTGCCATCGCCATCGAGATGACAATATGGTTGAGAATCGAAATGGCAAGAGAGATATAATGACTTGAATTTATGAATTTTTATAGCTTTTGTTTTGATCATTTTTTCTTTTATTGTAGTTGCCACATGCTAATTTTGAGATTTGGGATGGTTGACACGGTTCTCGATACAATAAAAGATGAATTATGTGTCTTTGTGATTTTTAGAGGCTTAAGAAGTCATATTGTTGACTTTGATTAATATTTGTTATTCTGAGTGTCGAATGGAAAAACAGACTACGCCAGCAGATCCAAAATACAAAATTTAGGTTAGTAGCGAGGATGGTTTGAATTTGAGGATTTTAAATCTCATTTCGATCCTTTATTTAGAAATAGAAGAATTGGGATTCTGGGGGTTAATCTTGTACAAATGACCTATTTTTTTGAAAATCTGACATTGTTATTGAGTCCAAAACATTGAAATTAAAGTAGTAACAAATGTGGTTTATTTATAATGAGTTCTAAACAAATCATGAGGGTCTATTCAGATTATTCAAAAACTTAGAAAAATTAGCATAATATTGATATTTGGCGTAAATTAGATGCTTCATCGCAAACATGATCATCTGTCCATGAATATGAAAGAGGATGTTTTTCCTCATCATGATCATGAGGAGGGTGCCACTTTCATGAAGGTTTAAGGGGTTCGGGTCTTATCAAGTCTATTTTGCAAATACAACAAGGTTGTCACGAACATGAAGGTTCGAATTTGAAGACCTTCACAAATGTAAAGACTTATCCATGAAAGCCAAGGACAATAATTGTCTAGTAAAACATTGACCCTCACTATCATAAGGTGGGGTCTGCGATCATGAGTTACTATTCACTGAACAATATATAAGGTCTAGTTTTATGTTTTCCTAGTATGAACTTTAGGTTTAGGTGATTCGTATAGATTTCTTCATCATTTAAGCTTGGATAGGCTCCAAAACATTATTACCATTATTTTTCATTGATTATATCCTCAAAGAATACTTTAAATCATGGTTTTAAAATGAAAAATTGAGGTTTCTATTGGTAAAGTTTAAAAAGGATTTTTTTTTCAATTTGGACCATGTTTTTAATCCGTTTTAATGTGGGTTTTCTCCTAAATACTCCTATAAACTTAGGCAGTATATTTTTAAAATAAAATGTCAATCTACCCCTTTCACTTTTTAAACTCATTTTTCAAACCCTTTTTGTATCTGTCTCGAGTATAGGCAATATGGGTACTGTAAGCTTCTTTTTAATGTATAGATTCTATATTTTAATGTTGTAGTTGATTTTGAGTATGTTTGTGAGAGGAAGTGTAACAACCCTTTACGTTGTTATGTACGAGTCATACGTTTAAAATCTCATGTCCAAATTCTTCTCGATTTGAAAGGTATGAATTTCAAGCTAGGTTAATTTTAATCAATTTTGTAGTAAGGTGTGACCTAAGGATATTTGCGAATGATTTAGTTCATATTAGTGGTATTTATCTTAATTTCTAGTAAGCTAAGATGATAAGAAACTCATAGAAATTTATGAAATTTAATTTGGGTAAGTAGAACTCTTGAAATTGGTATTAGCATAAAGAGCACTGTACGAAATATCTCAAGTTTAAGGTGTGTTATAAGAAGTGGGACTTTTGAGAGAAGACAAACATCTATCCCATCAATGCCTCAATAGCGATCGGCACATTGTTATAGCAGCAAGCACCATAGTGGAGGAATTCCCTCTATATGTCGATCAACGACTGCTACAACAGTCGTTACCATTATAGAGGCACCACTATAGTGTTTAGGTAATGCTATAATAGTGAAAATTAAAAATTTATCAAGATAGTCTTTTTGAACTCGTTCTGGGAAAAGAGAAAGTGACTTAGGGAGAAACACACCTGAATTTCTTCCTTTGGCTTTGTTAAGGTAAGGAATTAATCCTAGTTAACTTGTATTTAATAATTAAGCCATAAAATTATTAATTCATGAAGTTCAGGGAGGGTTTTAGAGTGGATTTTTGTTTACTGATTGTGCAAGTGGAAACTTAAGGAATAAATTAATGGATTTTGATTGTTAATATTTAATTTAATCTTGTATTTTGTTAATTCACTAATTTATCCATGAAATTTATAGTTTTAGGTGAACTACGGTGGAAAAGTCCTAGAACGGAAAGGGAAAGATCATGAATTTGACCTTAGGAGTTAGGTGTGAGTTATAAATCTTGACATTTTAGGTCATTTATTTAATTATGTATTTATATGCATGTTCTAGACCACAAGCAAGTAAAAATTACACGAAAGGGTAAATCTCTGGCATAAAAAAGTTGTGCAATCTTGGTTAAATGTAGATGATGGTATTTTAGTTTAATCAAATTTATGTTATATATGTATGTTAACTACCTTGTAGTATGGCTTGTTAGTGCATAATGTTTGGTGTGGCCATTGTAAATTATTTGCGGTTGTTATACGATTTTTAGCTACCTTACTTGCTAACTATGGAATGTTCGGTATTTAGAGCATTCTCACATGAATTTAGTAGAACAAAATTGGAAGACACTTGTATATGGAGTTTTAGTACATAAACGGTAATTTTTTCCTTGTAGGTCATAGCAAGAGGGTGGTTGTATATCCCTTAGTGTATATGTATCAAGGTTAGGTAAGTTTGATGCTCTCATGAATGAATCAAAGAAATATATTTTTGTATAATCAATAAATTTTCCTAACCTATTTATGGCCTGGCTTGACTAAACTTGACTTGGTAATAGTATATAGACTTTTTTTTTGTTCATTATTGCTTGTTATACTAAATGTATGTTTGATAAGCATAGATTAACTTGTTTTACTATAACTTTGTTATATGTTAATATTCTCATCTTGGGTTGGAAAAATAACCCTACTAGTGCATTGTTGCTTTTGTGTACTGATACTACACCTACGTTTACTTTTGTGAGTGCAGCGCATATTCCAGCAGATCCTATGAGACCTCGCTTATGATTCCAGTTGTTGAATCTAGATTTCAAGGTGAACAACCTATCTAGGATACCATGGAATATTTCATTATTGGCATTGTTTTATAGTTCTAAACTTATGTTATATTTTAGTTTTGGGGTGCATGCGCTTCTTAACATTCTTAGATGTTTTAAAACAAATTGATTTTGGGTCCTAAGGATGGTTTTTGCATAAGTACTTTCTTCCCTTCAGTTGTGCTTATGATTTGGTTTTAGATTGGATGATTTATTGATGGATTTACTTCATTTATTTCTTTTAAGTATGAATTATGTGATTGTCGTCTGTGATAGTTGGTTCTCCCATTAGATAAGTAGCATGGGTTCCACTTATGACAGGTTTGGATCGTGATATGAAGGTTGGGTTAAAGCACTTTAGATTGGGATTTTATTATGTTAAGGTAGTTATGACTTAACTTCTTTCAAATTAAGCTGTATAGTTAAAAATAAGTAAAGCATGCAACAAGTTGGGTAAACTAGTTATGCAGTATTTATATTTTGAGACTATTTTTATTGTTGTGTGCCTGTGTGGGGGCCTATATTCTATTATGGTTTGTTTATGATATCTAATATTGTGTGTTACCCTATTTAGGGTCTTTATTTGGATTATTGGCCTAATTTGTGCATTTAAATGCCTTTATTATAGATATGATTCTTGTAGGGTAGGCTTATTTCGCTAATATAGGCCTTATTTGAAAATTGCTTGCTTTGATTATGATAAAAATAGCTAAGTTAGTAGTTGATATGATATTAATGATGTATTGCATGCATATTTATTCTGATGGTGCCAAATTAGAGTTGATAATCATGAATTATGGACATATTGAGTTGATTTCTAGGCTCACTTGTTTATATATACAAGTGTTGTATGTATTGAATACTATCATATTGAGTTGATTTTGAGCGTTACATACTCATTCTATACATATATATTAATGAGATATAGGTGCCATTGAAATGCTATTTCAAATAGAGAATGAGATACTTTTATCAAAACTCTCTTATAAACATAAGCCAGAGAGGTGAGATGAGTTGATATTAAGATTGAGATATAGTCTATGGGATTGTAAACCTTCCATGTGTCCTACCTGGTAGCTACGAGCTTGATGCATTTACAAAAAGTCATAAAAATACTTTCATCATTCATCCCATCCATATTGCACTGTATTGAATTTCCACACAGATCTTGCTTAAATTCCATAGTTTTCTTGACTTTTGCTTAGTTTTAGTGTATCTTCGTATATATATATATATATATATACATATATATACACACACACATATATATATATAAATATATATATATATATATATATACATATGTGTATATACATATATGTATACACATATATGTGTGTATATACATATATGTATATATATATGTGTGTGTGTATGTGTGTGTGTGTATATATATATATATGTTGTTTCTATTTTTGTATACTTATATATTAGAGCTGTTAGAAAAGATAGTCTAAGCTACTATTTAGGACTTGTCTGATTGCAGGTGATGCGTCCATAGTATATTTTACTTATCTTATTTTTTTCTTTACTAAGCAATCCAATGATACCTACTAAGTTTAAGTGGATCTCTGGTGTTGGGTTTATTTATGCAATTTAGTGTTGTTATCCAAGCTTATTTAGCCTTGTTTTAAGGATGATTCATGTTCTATATGTGTTAATAATGATAAAAATAAGAATCGAAGTGTTTAAGTATGTAATTACGATGTTTAAAGGTGTTTTCAAAAAAGTTTCGATTCAAATTGATCATTTAGAGATGTAACGAGAAAACTAGTTTAACTAGCTTAAGCTAGGTGTCGTTCTAGTCTATCGTGGTGGTTTCTAATGTGTTAAATGAATTCCTAATGGTTAGAGCGTGTATTTAAGTTTGTAACAACTTGTTAATAATGTACAAAGTTCAATTGTATCAATCCAAGAGTCGAAACAATAAGTTAAAGATCAATGTGGGCAAGCCTAGTCTTAGCTCGTGTTTCTATTTTACTATTTTTGATATTGTGTTGTTTTGAGCTCTAATCTGAGGTGTGTGTTGATTTAGGACACTTTATGATTTGATTTTAAGGATATATGAACAACATACAAGATTTAAATTAAAGGAAAATAATACCACAAGACCAATGATGGAAAGGAAAGCACAAGGTGAAGCTTAACATCTAAAGTGTACTTTCCAGAGAGCCCACACAAATTAGCCACGATGCAGACCACTCCTTGGTGGAATAAGAAAAGTGGAACGATTCTATCTCTAGTGGAATAAGCTACGTAATGCACCACTCCCTCCATTAGGCTGGACCAACGCAACACACCCCTTAGTCCCTACATCGCCAAAGTGCACTACTATAAACAGGATTCCTTTGCTTGTTCTATTGACTTTTGGACGTCTTGGCAGCTTGGAGATCGCATTTAGCAATCTTCTTTTAGGGTTTTTTTCTCTTTACTTTAGTATTTTAATGGATTATAATATGTATTAAATTATGTTGATTACAGTTATGTCGATTAGTGGCTAAACGCCCCCTTTTTTGGGGTTAGGATCAAGAACATGATTGCTTTCGATTTGAACTAAGTTTTTATGAATTTATTATCATATTTGGGTGTTTATGTATCCTTGTTTCAACTATTTTAAGGAGTATATAACCTTATAATACATATATTGTCGACTTTGTGATCTCGAAAGGGGGAATAAAATGATAGAACGTTGGGGTAAATATAGTAGGGTTCTTATTCTTTTATGAAATAAGGAATTTGAATTAGCATCTAGGATAGAGATATACCTAGAAGCCCTGCTTGGTTTTCTGTGGAATGAAATATAAAAGCATTTTGCTTAGTTCTCATATCCCCACTCAATGATATAGTTGTGGGGATATGTTAGATAGGTAATTATAGGATCAAGAGAACATGATCATAAAACCAACCCCGTGAATCAACAACCAAGATAATCAATCTAAAGAATGATGTTCAATAGCATAGTATGCTTGTTCGAAGTGCCTTTACACTGGGCTTTCATTTATTGATTGTCTTAATTCTTTACTTTACGCGCTGTTTACTTCACTTTTAGTTTATAAATTTCAAAACTCTGTTGGTTATATTTCATCAATTGAATCTTGATTGTGAACTGAAATTGAGTAGTTATTTAACACAAGTCCCTTTGGGATTGATACTTGGCTTCTAAAGGGCCACTTTACTACTTGGTAAGACCATGTACACTTGCATGTGTACTTGAGCGCAACAAGCTTTTGGTGCCATTGTCAGGGACTTGTAAATTGAAAACTATTTTTGTATTAGTTTTACTTTTAGATTTCTTTGGTGCTTTACACTTGTTCTTTAGTATTGAATTTGCAGAACAAAGGTTGACAAATTAGTTGGATGGAACGGGATGGGGAATTGGTTGAATCAAACCCTTAACTTCTCTACCAATTCCCACAAATTCACGAGGATCAAGATGATCCTGCTCTCATGGTTGAAGAACAACTAGCCTATAGGACAGTTCGCAAAGTGGCAATCCCACTTCCAATAAATTTGACCTCCCCTTTTCAGAAATAGGTTGTTGAAGGTAACTTGAGCTGAAACAGAACATGGTGTAGCTTTTGATCGTAGTGGACAATTTTGGGGGCTTTCACATAAAGATTCACAATTCCATCTGTGAAACTTTTTGGAGAATAATGACACGTTTATCTCAACGGGCATGTCAACTAATTATGTAAGGCTTACACTATTCCTCTTTTCACCATTGGGGGAAGCAAAAAAGTGGTTGAACTTTGAGTCAGAAAATTTCATCACAACCTGGGATGATTTAGCCCGAAAATTCCTCATCTGACTCTTTCCATTTGGAAAGACTACAAGACTGCACAGTGAGATTATGTACTTCAAACATAAGATAGATAAGAATTTATATCATGCTTGGGAGCAGTTCAAAGAACTTGTTTGGGATTGTCCTCATCATCAGCAGTCCAACGAGGTATTAGCTCACACTTTTGTTGAGGCACTTGACCAAAACACAAAAAATTTGCTAGATTCAGCTGCAGGTGGAAAGCTGTAGAGTTGACATATGATGAGCTTTTCTACTTTGTTGAATTGGATTACACAAATTAATCGCAAATGGCATTCAGACTGAAGAAATTCCACAAAGAAGGTTGTAGGTGTATTGGAGGTGGACGAATTTACTACTATTTTTGCCCAAATTTCTGCACTACAAAATCAAACAAGCAATATAAAGTTGGGGGTTACACAGCCTGCAGCCCATAGTGAATGCACTTCAGCAGATGAGCACTTAGTCTGTGGTGTGTAGAAATAGTGGTCATTCTGCAGAGATGTGTACTACAAATCCTGAGTCCATGATATTTCTGGGAAATCCTTAAAGATAGAACTGTGGGAATGCCTACAATCTGATGTGGCAGACTCAGCTACCAAATCAGCCATGGAAAGCCCAATAATAGCAGGTTTAAAGAAATCAGGCTACAACTCAAACTACCAATGTGGAAGAGATTTTGAAACAAATTATAGCTGGTAAAGCACAATTGGCAGTAGATATAAAGAGGTAGTAAGTAGCTACAAGGAGCTTAGAGTTGCAGATAGTTCAGCTTTTGCAGGCATAAAATACCAGGCCTCAGGGTGGTTTGCAAAGTGATATTGAAAATCCAAAACAAGTAATGGCAATCACTTTTAAATGTTGTATAGATCTTAGTGAGTAATCTCCAAAGAAAAATAAGGAGGTAGATGGTGATTTGGTTCCTAAATAAGTAAAAGACAAAGTTGCTAAAAATTTAAGGAAGTTTGAGTACTCAAAAACAAAAGTCCCTGAATAGGAGAAGAAGATATTACCACTACCTTTCTAACAGAGGATGATACCAAAGAAGGACGTTATGGAAAAAGTTCTTTGAAAGGTTCAGAGAGCTTCATATTAACCTTTCTCTTCTAGATATTTTGCAAGGAATGCCCAAGTATGTGAAGTACTTGAAGGATGTGATCACTGACAAAGTTAAGTTGTACAATATTGAGATAGTAGGACTCATTGAGGAGTGTAGCTCTGTGGTGATGTAGAAAATGCCCAAAAAGCTCAAAGATCCTGGGATTTTTACTCTCCCGATTCAAATTGGCAATAGTGAGGTGGTATATGTAATTATCAATATAGGGGCAAGTATCATCTTGATGCCTATCCTCCTTATTCAACACTTTAGGATTGGGGAAGTCAAGACTGAGCTTTCTGATACTCCAGTTAGTATACTGGTCCCTAGCCCATCCTAAAGGAATCATAGAGGATGTTCTAATCAAGGTTAGTAAGTTTATTTTTCCTGTTGAATTTATTATCTTAGATTCCAGGAAGATAAAAGAGTACCAGTCATCTTGGGACGTCTATTCTTAGCGATGAGAGGAGCTTTAATAGACATGAGAAAGGGCATACTCACAATGAGGATGGATGATAAAGAGGCAGTTTTTAAAGTATACAAGTTGCTTAATACACTATCCCACTATAAAGATTTTTGCATGATTACAATCATTGAAGGGTATAGGTGTGGGGTGGTAGAGTCTATTCCACCAAAGGACTCTTCGAAATTCCTCATTAAGCAGGGAAAGCCTCAAATACCTAATCCCAGCATAATGCTGATTGATGAGCCTAAAAAGGTTATTGTCAAAAACGTTGTTGACCATGATAGTTCATACTCAAGAGGTCAAATATAAATAAGAAGATGGCCTTCAAGTTGGAGGAAAAGGATAGAGGAGAATGGATGACTTATAGTTGGGTCGTGCTGCGACACTAAATTAGGCACTGCTTAGGAGGAAACCCAAGTTAAGGTAGGTTTTATTTTTAGTTTTTTCATTTTTTACTTTATGTAGTTTTTGTTTTTGTCGAGTCACAGGTTGATAGGAAGTCAAAGTACCAGAAAACATGAGCTAAGGAGCATGATGAAGACTAAGTGAGGGGTCCCTGGACTACCTTAATATATAAAGATGATACTAGCTATGCCTAAATCCCTCAGGGAGTATTTCTATCTCTACTTTTAAAGTATACTTTAGGGAAAAAGTAGATTTTTAAGCGTGGGGTGGGGATATTCCTATTTTTAGGGTAAATTTATTTTCTTTTGCTTTAGGAACAAATAAGATATTCTTGTTAGTTCAATATTTGACTGCATGTTGCAAGTGTTTTGATGGAAAAACGCATGTTTATTATGTGAATCGCTACTATTGAGACTCCTAGGCTTATGTTTATGACTCTTGTACTAGTTGTCTTAGTGTTGAATTCATGAGATTGTTGGTTAAGCATCAATAATTATCCTACTTGAGTTGAGCATATGCCATGTTTGTTGTGAGGTATTTGTACATTTTTTGTTGCATATGTTGACTAGAATTTACCTGGTGTGTGTGCAAAGTAAAACAAAGAGTGTGGATTTAGGATATGATATAAGAATTTCTTTGATAGCCTTGTTTCGTACCATAGTAACCTGCCTTGTGCATAATCCTAGTAAGCCCTGTTGAGCCTTTAGCTTTTTCTTTGGTAGCCTCATATGTAGCCTAATCCCCTTCTTGATTGACATAAATTTTATCCAGAAGATCTTAAGCGCTTTAGTTAAACATGAATTAAGTTGAGGAGTTGGAAATTCAAGAAGAAAAAACATAAAATTGAAGCCCCTAAGAGATGTTATTGATGTGTGCAATTGTTATGTGTTGTGGTTGGGAGTTAGAGAAATTTATTCTTAAGAAGTTCCCATTTTAAGCCCAGTTGTGTTACAATGAACCTATTTTGGCCCTGGTCCTTCTTGGACATTGTGCACCTCAACTACGGAAAATTGCTGAAGTTGAGGGTGGCTATCATAGGGGTGTACAACATAAAATGGGTGCAAAAAAGGGTAAAATTGAATGATATGTACATAGCATGCTCCTACCATAGTGTGTGTGAATGATCTTAATGAGATGGCATAAAACAAAAGATAGGGGTAAACAAAAGTGGTGTAATTTGGTTGTTGGAGATTGGTTTTAACTGTATAAAGTGATGTATTAAAGCGCTTAGGGAAGATAGTCTCTATTATTGGCCAAAATGGTTCCTACCCATCCCTTAACCTATATTTCAACCATTAAAAACCTATTTGATCCTAAGCTTCATCATTAAGATATTAGTGGAGTACTACACTAAGGGCAAGCCTATGGTTCATTCTGTGCAACTTGTGAATTCCTTGTGAGATTGAGTGTAACTTGATTCTTATACCCATTCTATGATGAATTGTATTTATGTGAGTGATTATGGGTAACTCTCCTGTTATGAGGGCATATGTTTGTTGATTGTTGGGTGACTTATACGATGTCTTTTATTGAGCAACGTGCAAGAGTTATCCAACTAGGTAAGTTAATTCTTAAGGGTAGGATGTCTTTTAGTAGTGTTCTTGAATAGTCAATTGTGTAGATAGCATGCTAAGTGTAGAAACTTAGACTATATATGGTCATTGTAGTACAAAGTTGAGTGCCATACTTGTAGTAGAAGTTTAGAGTCTCCTCAGCTTAAGATGCTTATAGTGAATAATTGTTCGAGGACGAACAAGGCTTTAAGTGTGTGGTGGTGATATTGGGTGTATTTATGCACTTTAGTGTTTTTATCCTAGCTTATTTAGCCTTTTTTTTGGACAATTCGTGTACTTGATGTGTTAATGATGATATAAATAAGCATCCAAGTGTTTAAGTATTTAATTACAATGTTTAAAGGTTTTTTCAAACAATTTTGGATTCAAATTGATCATTTACAGACGAAATGAGAAAACTAGTTTAACTAGCTTGAGCTAGGTGTTGTTGTAGTCTATCGTGGTAGTTTGTATTGTGTTGAATAAATTACTAATTGTTTGAGTGTGTATTTAAGTATGGAACAAGTAATTTATAATGTTAAAATTTCAATTTGATCATGCCATGAGTCGAAACAATAAGTTAAAGATTAATGTGGGCAAGCCCAATCTTAGCTCGTGTTTCTAGTTCACCGTTCTTGATATTGTGTTGTTTTGATCTTTAATCCATGGTGTATGTTTCTTTAGGACGCTTGATGAGTTGTTTTTTATGATAAATTAACAATATACAAACTGGAAATTGAAGGAGAATAAAACCACAAAACCAATGGTGGAAGAGGAAAGCACAAGGTGAAGCTTAATGTCAAAAGGACACTTTCCAAAGAGCCCACATAAATTAGCCGCAAGGCAGACCTCTCACTGATGTACTAAGAAACATGGAGCTCTTATCTCTTTAGTGAACTAATCCACGTCATGCGCCACTCCCTCCAGTAGGTTAGACCAATGCGACACACCTCTTAGTCCCTACACGACCAAAGTACACTACTAGAAATAGGATTCCTTTACTTGTTCTACTCACTTATGGATGTCTTGGAATCTTGGAGAGTGCATTGAGAACAGTTATTTAGGGTATATTTCTCTTTACTTTATATTGTTAATGGATTATAGCATGTATTCAATTATGTTGATTAGTGGATAAATGCCCTCTTTCAGGGGTTAAGGCCAAGAAAATGATTTCTTTCATTTTGAAATGATCTTGTTTGAATTGATTATCATATTTGGATGTTAATTTATCCTTGTTTCAACTATTTTAAGGAGTAGGTAACCTTATAATACATATATTATCGACCTTATAATCTCAAGAGGAGGAATAGAAAGATAGAACGTAGGGGTAAATAGAGTAGGGTTCTTATTCTTTTATGAAATAAGGAATTTGAATTAGCATCTAGGATAAAGATATACCTAGAAGCTTTGCTTGGTTCGCTGTGGGATGAAATATAAATGTGTTTATCTTAGTTCCCACATCCCCACTCAATGATATAGTTGTTGGGCTAAGTTAGATAGGTGATTAGAGTATTGAGAGACCATGATCATAAAATCAACCCTGTGAATCAAAAACCAAGATAAGAAATCTAACAAATGTAGTTCAATAGTGTATTATGCTTATTCGAAGTTCCTTAACCCTAGGCTTTCATCCATTTATTATCTTAAGTATTTACTTTATACATAGTTTACTTTACTGTTAGATTATAACTTTCAAAACTCTATTGGTTATATTGCATCAATTGAATCTCAATTGTGTAGTTATTCAGCATAAGTCCCTATGGGATCGATACTTGGCTTCTAAAGGTCCACTTTATTAGTTGGTGAGACCACGTACACTTATGTGTACTCTAGGAAGCAACAATCACACTCATCCCTACTATGCCTTTTTAGTGTAGATCCTAGTATGAGCACTATGCCAGATGGCTGAGTTTGTATAAAAGAAAGTTTGATACTCGAGGTACTACTATACTCTAGGCGTTTAGAGTCATTTCCAGGCCTTATCGTATGTTTATTTATGTCTTTAGTCATTTTAGAGACAGATGTTACATATTAGACTCAGTGGTATTATTAGATGCTTTGTACTTATGACACCAGGTTTAGGGAATTAGATAGTGTATTTCCTTTAGACTTTTACTTTTTTGTATGTTTTAGGGCCTGACTTTGTTCTAAATGTCTCGCCATGTTCTGCTCTATTTATGTTTGGGAATTTTCTTAACTCTTATTATTTGTCTTTACTTATAGAGGTTAGGCCGTGATAAGTTCCATTAGTACCTCAAATTTTGGGTCATGACAAATTGGTATCACAGCAACCAGGTTCACCAATCTCTTAAATATAAGAGTTGGATATCTAGTAGAGTCTTGTGGATCGGTTTTCCATATTTATCTTTGAGATGATATTAGATGTCTTTAGGAAAAAATTGTTTATTTTGATTCCTAAGTCATACTGGTTGTTCTTAACTAATGTTGTAAGTTATGTCTGCCCATTTCTGCATAGATATTGAGAACAAGATCTTAGAAGCTAGGGATGCTGATCCAGCACCTGCCGATGGATCCAAGACTAGAGGGATAGGAAGGAATCAAGGATGGTGCCGAGGTAGAGGATAAGTATGAAGAGCTTCCCTGTTAAAGATATTGCTAGGGGGATGTCCCTCATGCCCCATATTGAGTGTGCAGGGGATGCAGGGTCGGCTCAGGTCCTACAAGGATTAGTTGCCACCCTACTTATGAAGGGTATGTTTGTTTGATAATTGACTTATTTGGAGTGTATCCTACGAGTGAACCATTCTTCTAGTTCCTTCATGTATAGTTATGTCTTCTGCTAATCAGTAGAGGTTTGGGAGGTTTATTCACTTAGGTTCGCCCAAGTTCAATGATGTTATTGGTAAGGATGCCTATGAAATTTTTTATTAATTTCTAAGAGAAGTCATATAATCTTGGGTCCCTCGAGTCATATGGAGTTGCTTATACTACTTATCAATTAGCGGATATGGCTAGGGAGTAGTAGAGGTCATTTGCTAGTTGTTGACCTTTGGGTTTGCCTTTTATGACTTGGACTTAGTTTTTTGAGGCCTTCTTGGAGATTAGGTGGTAGTTTGAGATATTAGATGCATAATGAGTTTGATCACTTTGAGTAGGGATCTATCACTATTATTGAGTATGAGGATTGTTTTCACACTTTCTTTAGGTATTCTGCAGCTAGCATATCCACTATGTCTTATTGGGTTTAAAAGTTTATAAAGAGGTTAGATGGTTATTTTTAGTTGGCTACAACTCAAATGATAGGTTTTGGGGTTTCTTTCTAGGGTATTCTTGAGCATGCTAATATGACCGAGTCTATTATCTAAGCTACTTAGTGAGGCACACAGAAGGTATGCTATCATGGTAAGTTTAGTGGACACGTCTTTTGAGGTAGAGATTTCTTTAATAAAGGTTCTCATAGTTTTCATAGTAGGCTGGTTTAGGTTACTTTGCAGGGATAAGGTGGTAGACCTTTAAGTTCAGCGACTTCAGGTAGCCATACTTTGGCCCAAGGGTCATTCTAGTTTAGCTATACCTTTTCAGATTGTGTCAGGCCATATAAGATATGATGAGTTCGTCCATATGGCTAAGGGTTGTGATCTGTTCTCAGACCTATTCCTATATATGCAGCGAGATGTGGTTCATAGAATAGTAGCAGTACTGCTAGAGGTGCTCGTAGTAGTTGCGGGGTTGCTTAATTAAGAGAGGACATGGTCAATTCTATGTTATACCTTCTAGGCTCGAAGCAAAGACCACTAATATTGTTATTACACGTATCTTATAGGTTCTCTATAAATTTATTTTTGTGTTATGTGCCCCCAGATAGACTTTGTCCTATGTGTCTACCTGTTTTGCTTCTGGGTTTGGTATTTACTATGGGTTCTTTTCTATGTCTCTTCATGTTTCTCTAGAAGATTCTTTAGTGGTGAATTGGGTGTACCAATCTTTTATGGTTACCTTTGTAGGCCATGAGACTTGGGTAGATTTGATTGTTCAAGATATATTTGATTTTAATGTTATTTTGGGTATGAATTTGTTAGCTCCTTATCATACTATTTTGGACTATTATGCCAAGACTGTGACTTTAGCAACGCCGGGTGTACCAAGGTTGTCTTATAAGGGTATGCTTAAATCAAGTACAAAGGGTGTTATATCTTTTCTATGTGTTCATTATATCACGGATACTAATGTTCTCTCACCATCGCCTATGGATTCTCTTTGAGTTGTTCACGAGTTCAAGGAAGTGTTTTCTATGGATTTTCCTGGTGTGTCTCTAGACCATGATATTGATTTACTGTTAATATAGATTCAGGCACCAACCCTATTTTTATTCCTCCCTACAGGATAGCCTCGTCAAAGTAAAAAGAGTTGAAAGAGTAGTTGCAAGAGTAGACCTAGTGTGTCTTTTTAGGGTGCTCATGTCTTATTTGTGAAAAAAAGGATGGATCTATGCATATGTGTATTAATTATAGGTAGTTAAACAAGGTGAAGTTTAAGAACAAGCATCCTCTTCATCGTATTGATGATCTTTTTGACCAGCTTTAGGAAGATTGGATGTTCTCCAAGATTATTTTAAGATTTGGGTATCCTTAGTTTAAGAATAGAGATTTAGATGTTCCAAAGTTGGCTTTTTAAATTTGATACAGTCAACATGAGTTCTTAAGCATATCTTTTGTATTGACCAATTCCCTATCTGAGTTCATGGATTTGATAAACCAAGTATTTTTACTATATGTCGACTCTTTTGTGATTGTATTTATAGATGACATCTTAGTTTATTGCAAGAATGAGGTTGACAAAGAAAAGAATTTGAGGATCATACTTCAGAGGTTTTCTTATGAGATTTATATGCAAAATTTTATAAGTATGAGTTTTGTTTGGATTCTATTTTTTTATTAGGTCATGTGGTGACTAAGGGTTGTATTATAGTCGATACGGAAAAATTAGTGGCAATTCGTGCATGGGCTAGACTTGCTTCTCCTATTAAGATTTGGACGTTTATTGGTTTAGCAGGTTATTATCGGCATTTTATAGAGGTTTTCTCATCTATTATAGCTTTTTTGACCGAGTTGATTTAGGAAAAGGTGGTATTCAGCAATCGAATGCATATGAGAAGAGTTTTCAAAAGCTTAAAGAGTTGTTGATTTCAACACCTATCTTCACTTTTTCCCAAGAAGGTGTAGGTTTTACTATATTTTGTGATGCTTCTGGTGTTGGTTTAGGTGCATTATCAAGGCAAAAGGGTAAAGTGATTGCTTTTGCATATCATCACATGAACTCAGGAAAGAAAATACCCTACGTATTATTTAGAGTTTGATATTAGAGTGTTTGTGTTAAAGTTGGGCCCTATTACTTGCATGGAGTTCCATGTGAGATTTTGTCAGACCATCATAGACTTTAGCATTTCTTCAGACAATGAGATCTTAATATGATGTTATAGCATTGGCTTGAGTTTCTTAAGGACTATGATCCTTAGAAATTTGTATCATCCAGGCAAGGCTAATGTGGCATTTAGATTCCTTAAGTCAGAAGTCGACTAGTATGGGGTGTTTGGCTCATCTCTTTACCCAGAAGTGGCCTTTAGCCTTAGAGGTTCAGTCCCTACCTAACTAGATAGTTAGGCTTGCTATTTTGACAACTTATCATGTTTTAGCCATTGTTAATATTATATTTTCTTTAATGAAGCAAATTCAAGATCACCAAATTGATGATAATAGTTTAAGGGTGATTCAAGATAAGGTGTTGAGTGGCAAGGCTAAGGCAACATCTCTTGGTTCTGATGTAGTTTTAAGGATTAGGGGAAGAGTTTGTGTGCCAGGAGTTGGTGATTAGGTGAGACTGATCTTAGAGAAGGCTCATTGATCGGATGTTCTATCCATCTAGATATGACCAAGATGTATCATAATTTGAAGCAGCTTTACTGGTGGGGTGGTATGAAGAAGGATATGGCAGATTTTGTAGCTTTTTGTTTGTGTTGTCAGTTGGTGAAGGCCGAGCCACAAATATCGGGTGGTTTGATTCAAACATTACCCATTCTTGAGTGGATGTGGGAATGAATCACTATGGATTTAATGACTAGGTTGGCTAGTACTTCTTGTGGTTCTGACAATATTTGGGTCATCATGATTGGTTCACCAAATCAGCCTATTTCATCCCTATTTAGATCTCATCCAGTTATGAGAAGTTAGCTTGTATCTATGTTTATGAGATAATTCATCTTCATAGGGTACCCATGTCTATTATATAAAATAGAAGCTCAATGTTCACTTCTAGCTTCTGATGAGCATTTCAATAGGAGTTAGGTACTCAGGTTGACCTAGCACAACTTTATAACCCCAAGACTAATAAGTAGTCAGAGCAAACTATTTAGGTTTTAGAGGATATGCTCCATGCATGTGTTATAGACTCTGGAAGTTAGTAGGAGCAATACTTGGTTTTGGCGGAGTTCACTTATAATAATAGCTACCATTTAAATATTGAGATGGCCCCTTTTGAGGCATTGTATGATAGGCATTGTCAATCTTCTATTGGTTGGTTTGAGACATCAGAGGTTATACTCATGATACCGACTTGTTTTTCAAGTTATTGGACAAGGTTTGGGTGATTCAGGAAAAGCTTTGGGTAGGTCATAGTAGGAAAAAGAGTTATGCAGACCATAGGCTTCATGCTTTAAAGTTTGGGATCAGTGATCGATTCTTCCTTTGTGTGTCGCCCATGAAGGGCGTGATGAAGTTTTGGAAGAAGGGCATGCTGAGGCCCAATCATATTGGACCATTTGAGATTCGTTGATCAATTAGGGAGGTTGCTTATAAATTGGCCTTATCTTCAAACTTTTCAGCCATTTATTCAGTTTTTCGTGTATTTATGCTCCAACTCTATATTTTGGATGTGTCTCATGTGCTTCATCTGGATTTGGTTCAGTTGTTTGGGATTTTGACTTTTGTTGAGAAGCTAATCTCCATCTTGGCTAGAGATGTTAGATGATTGCATTTTGGAGATATTCCCATGGTTAAGGTTTAGTAAAGACATAGTCTTGTCGAGGAGGCCACTTAGGAGGTCAAATATGATATGCGTAGTAGTTACCCTCAAAGTTTTACCGATATAGGTATTTCTTACCTTTTAGTTCGAGGATGAACTAGAGGTTTAGTGGTGGATATTGTAATGACTTAAATTTATGAATTTTTCAATTTGTTGTTTTATGAATATTTTTCCCTTCCCCATAATTTCTACATGTTGATTTTGATATTCGGAGATAGTTGGCATGATTTTTGATGCGATTGAGAATGAATTATGCGACTTTGTAGATTTTAGAGGCTTGAGAAACCATATAGTTGACTTTGGTCAACAGTTGTTGTTCCAAGTGTCGGGCACAATGGACTACAGAAGCAGATCCAGAATATTTAATTTGGGTTATGGCGAGGTTGGTTCATATTTGAGGATTTTATATCTCATTTCGATCCTTGATTTGAAAATAGTGAAAATGGGGTTCCAAGGGTTAATTTTGTGAAAATGACTTTTTTTCATAAATCTAACATCTCTATTAAGTTTGCAACGTCAAAATTAGCCTCGTAACATATATGATATATTTCTGAAAAGTTCTTAACTAATTTTGAGGGTCCGTTGGGAATATTCAACAACTTTAAAAAATCAGCAAAATAACTCTATCTAGTGCAAACCAGAAGCTCCTTTTCGAATATCGGCCTCTAGCCACGAATGTGGAGGATGATGTTTTTGTTATCTGGATCACAAGGAGGGTGTCGCGATCACAAAGGTTTCAGGTGTTCAGGTCGGGTTGAGTCAACTTTACGAATGTGACATAGTTGTCGTTAATGTTAAGGTCCGAATTCAAAGATCTTCATGAATGTGAAGCCTTGGCTCGAACACGAAGTCTACTAATTTGCCTGGTCAAAATTTGACCCTCACGATTTTGGGGTAGGGTTTTCAGTCATGGGATACTATTCATTGAACTGTATATAAGGTTCATTTTTACATTTTTTCTCTATTTTTGGACCTTTGAGCGTTAGGTTGGGCGATTATTGAGGATTTCTTCACCACTTGAGTTTGAGTAAGCTCCAAAACCTTATTCCCATAATTTTCATCGATTATATCATTAAAATCAACTTTAAATCATTTTTTTAGATTGGAAAATTAGGGTTTTAATTGGTAAAGTTTAAAAAGGATTTTTCTTTAATTTAGAGCTTCTTTTTAACCCATTTTTACATGGGTTTTCTCCTATAGACTCCTATAACCTTAGGCGGTGTTTTTTAATAATAAAATTCAGATTTTACCCATTTCAGTTTTGAACTAATTTCTTGAATCCATATTGGATCCTATCTAAATATGGGTAATATAGGTATCATTAACTCTTTTTTGATGCAAAGATGCTATATTTAAATGTTGTAGTTGATTCTGAGGTCTTATGTTAGGGGAAGATTCTCGACTGAACCACTTTAGACCGATACTTCATTGTTTCAAGGTAGGTTATAGCTTAACATCTTTTAGATTGAGATGAGTAGTTAATAAATAAGTAAAGCATGATATAATTTGGGGAAAATAGTTATGGTTTTTATATTTAGAGACTCTTTTTAGTATTGTGTGCCCTTGTAGGGTTCTAATATATTATGGCAGTTTATGATATCTTATATTGTGTGTTGCCCGTGTAGGGAGATTATGTTACATCATTGGCCTTATCTGTGCATTGAAATTTCTTTATTCGAGATATGATGCTCGTTCTAGATCATATTTTGATAATATTGTGCATATTTGAGTATTGGTTGCTTCTATCATGATAAAATACCTAAGTTAGGGGTTGATATGATATTAATGATGTCATACATGCAAATTTATTCTAAGGTGCCTAATTGGAGTTGATAATCATGAATTATGGGCATATTGAGTTATTTTGTTGGATTACTTGTATATATATATGTTGGATAGATTGGATATCATCAAATTGGGTTGATTGTGACCATTACATCCTTATTCCACACATATACATTTTTGAGATACTAATACCATTGAGAAACACTATTTTAGAAAGAAAATATGACACTTCTATAAAAACCTTCTCTATGAACATGATCCAGAGAGGTGAGAAGAGTTGTGTTGAGATTGAGATATAGTATATGGGTTGTGAACCCCCCATGGGTTCTACCTGATAGCTACAAACTTGGTGGGTGTATACAGAAAGTCATACGATGGCTTTCATCATTCATCTCATCTAAATTGCATTGCATTGCATTTACACACACATCTTCCTTGATTTTGTTAGTTTTCTTGACTTGTGCTTAGTTTTAGTGTAACCTTAGATATGAGTGTGTGTGTGTGTGTGTTATTTCTATTTTTGTATAATTATATATTAGAACTGTTAGTGGAGACGGTGTTAGATATTATTTGGTACTTTTATACTTGCAGGTCACGTGCTCATAGTATATTTTTCTTCTCTTATTTTCTACTTTGGTCAGTTAGCCTATGATACCTACCAAATACAAGTGGACCATACTCATTCCTGTTTTGCTCTTTCAATGTAGATCCTAATATAAGAACTACTTCAACTAGATAAGTTTGTTCTTGAGAAAAGTGGAGACTCGAGGTACTGCATCCTATAGGAATCCAGAGTCGTTTTAGGGATCATCATATGTTTATTTATTTCTTTAGTCGTTTTAGAGATATATGTTAGATGTGCCAAGATTACATGGAACTTTCAATGCTTAAAATAAAGAAATTATCAAGGTACTTATGTATTCTTTTTAAATATGATGTGTGTTTATGTTGCTTATGCAGGAAAATAGGGTTCAGAGCAAAGAATGAGAAAAAAAGATGAAGAGTAGCTGAAAAAGCTACCTTTGTGTCAACCTACGACTTGTGGGTAGTACCTACGATCTGTGAGTACCCTTCGTGGGTTGATTTTGAAATATGGGGGAATGTTTTTTATTTCTATTAGCCTACCCACGAGTTGTAGGGGCAACCTACAACTCCTAGGTTTCAAGTGTGAATTGATCTTTTACAAGATTGAAGTGCCTCTGATTTCCATAACCCAATACATGATTCGTGGGTTGTACCCAAGACTCATCCCACAAATCATGAGTTGATACCGACTCAGGATTCCTACACTGTTTAGGATAGGTTTTCTTTTGTGTCTATAAATACCCTTTGGATGTTTTATTATAAGTTTATGCACTTTATAAACTTTGACATTTTTTTGAGTTTTAAGATACATTATTGATCTTGGACTTACTATTCTTTAAGGTTTACAAATAATTTGAGATTTTAGGTTTTCATTCTTATTGTTCATAAGTTCATCATTATCTTTTCATCAACAAAATCTATGTTTTTTCTTACACCAGAGTTGTTAAGCCCTATAACTAGGGTTGTAGGAACCCCGATGAATTAACAAAGCAGGCTAAGTGCAAAGTCATTTTAGAATGGTGTTCTTACATGTATTAGGATTTTCTTTACTTTGATTGCTTTCTTAATGGTTGCAAACATTAGAAACTTTTTCGTATTCGATACTTGTGCAATAGAGAGAGAGATTAGGAAAAGAAGACCACTATAGTAATTTGAAGCTATCAACCTTCATCTAATTAACTTGAGACCAAGAGGAGATAGTTAATTTGAGATCATAGGACAAGGGTTAGTCATGCAATGCTCTAGGACATAGACGAGATGAGGGAAATTCACCAAAACCAAAGTCAACAAATGGTTAGGTGATACATAACTTGTTAGATTTTGCATGTCGGCACCGACATAGTTTATAAAGCTCAAATAGTCTGTAGAGTTATAAAGTCAGGGGAATACAATCCTAGTGGTCGTCTCATATTGGTAACATTCCTAATTTTCCAACATTGTTACTGTTACTCTGATTATAACAAAAAACCCTTTTACATTATGTAATTTCTATTTACATCAGCAACCCATGGATAGATTTTTTACCTATTCATCATGGGATCGACCCCAACCTAGCTAGGTTCTATTTTTAACAGATGACCGCTTTGTTCTTCCACGAAAGTGTAATTCGGGTGACATTAAATTTTTTCATCATTGCTAAGAAATACGAATAAGAATTGATTTATTAAGTTTGCTAAAGTTATTGGTTTCGTTTGTTGATTTCTAGTTTTCTACTATTTTTAGGGCACACACCGATGTATACCCAGTACTCGGAGTCAATTTAATCCCCTGATTTTGTTTGATCCCAAGCATGAATGAACTTTATGACATAATTATAAGATGGAGAGAGAATACAGTTACGATCATGGAGCCCTACATGAAGGGGTTCAGGATGACCCAACTGCATCAGATTAGCCAGCTTAGCATGGTGTTCAAGAAATTGCTTAGAAAATCACTACCTGATTAATGCCTTAAGAAAATGCTAGGCTATTAGTTTCAAAACGTACAGTTGTGAAATACCCTATACAATTCATAGCTCTGTTCAGCTTCTAGTTGTATGCATAATGGGCTTAAGACCTAAAACTTTCATTAAGTGTTAGGAACTTAGTTATTTTTAAGGCTTCTAAAATTAGAGGATTTTTAACTTGGTGTTCCCAACCCCAAGATGTTGGTTTTGAGTTAATTTATGTTCAGGGATATAAGGAGCATGTCTTGGAGAAGTTTTAGATTTTTTGAATAGGGTTTGGGTCATGTTTGGATCACGAAGCCAAAGGATTATTGCAATAAGCCCACGACGTGGTGTTATTCCCATCATCATGCAAATCGCGTCGCGGTGAGGGAAACTACCGCGATAAGGTTGGGTCATTGTAACCTTATTCGCTCCAGTATTGAATTTAAATGCCTGAGGGGAAATTGGGTCTTTTTACTTAAACCCAATCGTTCTTAACACAAATTGGGAGATTATTTTTAGCATTATTTGCCTTTCTTCTCTAAATCCCTCTCAAAAAAACCTAGCCTTTTCTCCAAGAACACAAATTCAATTCCTTTCTCCCCAAGAATTCAAGAAAGCATCAAGATTGGTGTTTGTCTTTTAATTTAAAGGTTTAAGGTATGTCTGATGTTCATCCATGGTTTTCTTTCACCCATGGAGTGAATCCTTTTTTGGTTTAAAATTATGAGTTTTTCATGTTTAAGTTTAAATATCTCTATGAATCTTTTGTTAATTCAATTACAAGTTACGTCTATAAGTGTTTTTCAAGTGGGATGAGCCATTACTTGTTTTAAATGTTGTAATCTTCATGTTAAATCCCTAAGTTATGTTTTCAGTCTTGTTATCATGTTATTCTCACATGCTTTACTAATTCTCATGCTTAATTTCATGACTCTTATGTCTTTGATGAAATGTCTAAGTGTTGAGTTTTGAACAATGTTCCCCTACTATGGTTTTAAAGCTATTATATGGCGTTATTGTTTATTCCATTCAGTGTTGGTGGGTTATGAATACCTGATACTTATGTGATTTACATAAATTCAGCTTTCCAATTAGATTGACAGTTAATCCATGAATCTTATTAGTGTACTTAGATATTCATATTCATGATGAGCACTATCAGTTATATAATAACATTCAGATAAGTTTAGTTCTTTCTGATACTAGTGTCAGTTCAGTTAAGAGTAGTATTTAGCACCGATCAAACCTAGGGATGGGGGCTCACCCGCCAATTAGTAATGGGTCTTTAGTAGCAGTCCTTAAGTTCTAGAACTATGTAGCCAACATAGGATGGTGAGATGTCACTGCCAATTTAGGACTGACACTATCTTAGGAGTCACCCGCCAGTTTAGGACTGACTCCCTAGTCCTTTAAGACACCACATTAGTGGATCCACATAGCTAATGTTAGTACCCGTGGCATGGTACTATCACCCTTCCAACTAGGGTTACAGGTTAGACCCCAATTAGCTCAAATTAGGGCATGTCAGTTAGATGATACCTTCGACAGTCTCAATACAGTATTCAATGTATTTTCAGTTTAGGTTTGCTTGCCTAAATGTACAGACCTTCAGTTATTCAGTTATACAATTTGTAGTCTTTAAGATTATAGATTTATCTCACTAACATAATAGATATACACTTACTCTTGCTTTCTCAGATATTACAGTTTTCATGCATTCATGTTCGGTTATCTCATGCTATTAAGTTAGTTTTTATTTCATTTGCATAGTACCCCATGCATATCATCTTGTCCCCATCTCATATACCAGTACATTCAAAGTACTAACTGCATACTCTTCTTTGTGCTGTAATGTCTTATATCATAGGTTCACACGCACAGTTTCCCAAATATAGTTAGACAACTTATCTTAATCCAGTAGCCGTAGTGGTGAGTCCTTATCCATCGAGGACATGTTAAAATTATTCAATTATTTTAGTATTTTATTTTAGTCAGTTAGTCGGAGTTAGTTGGGGTCTATTCCATTAACACCTCAGTCAATTTAAAGGATTTAAGACATTTAAATAGTTAGTCAATTTTACCAGTCTTATCAGATGTTTTAGACTCGTAATTCATTCGTATTTTCAATATTTAGACTTTATGGATTTATAAGTTGTTTTTCAAACATGTCCATTATTATTATTTTATTCAGTGCTCTTAGTAGGTAGTAGCAAATGGGTTACCTTGTTGTCACTGTGCCTGTAACAAGCGTTGTTGCAACTTGTTGGTATCCTTATGTCATGATAAAACTTTGTATTAGAGCCTAGAGTTTTAAAGTGTCCTAGGGAGTCTAAAAGTCGGGTAGCACGCCACACTTATGGACAAGAGGCTACAAAACGTTTTAGGAAAGGTTTCCCTTATTTTTGTATTCATGTCATGTGAAAGAGAATGAGCTCTACTTAAGCTCACTTTCTAACTCATCATTAATTACTTTTATAGACAATGCCTCACAAAAGAAACAACAAAAAAAAGAACATGAATCAGCCCACACCTGAATGAGCATGTCTCTTACGCTAAATTTAGAGTTGTTTTCACTACCTTAGCTTAATGAATAACAACTCAAAACAATCATCAGGTTGTTACCCCATCTAATCCAGTGGAAAATACAGCTACCACTAGGATTCGAGATTTCACCCGAATAAATCCCCCTTCTTTTTTAGGATCTAAGTCTGAGGAGGATTCGTAGGAGTTTCTTGATATGGTTCAGAAAGTGACAGATATTATGGGTGTCACTTCAAGTGAGAGTGTGGAGTTGGCTTTATACTAGTTGTGGGATGTAGCTCACACCTAGTGTAAGCAGTAGAAGGAGGATAGGGATATTGAGGCTGTGCCTGTAGAGTGGGAGAAATTTTCCATGGCTTTTTTAGACATGTTCTTTTCGTTAAAGTTGAAGGAAGATAAGGTATAGGAGTTCATCAATTTGAAGCAAGTTAATATAAGTGTGAAGAAATACTCACTAAGTTCACTAGAATGAGTAAGTTTGTTTTTGGGGTATCTAATATTGTGGTCAAGAAGTGTCGGACTACTATGTTGATTAAGCAGATGGACCTATCTAGGCTTATGGTTCATGATCAGTAGATTAAGGAAGAGAAGCTTAAGAAGAAAGAGAGTGAGAGAGAATAAGAGGGCTAGAATAGGTAGTTTTAATATTTCTCAGCCAAGGTCAGATGGTGGTAACCATTCTTAGTTCTGCCAGGGCATGTGCAAGGCTGGTAGTGATGCGTGTTTTGGGTAGGGCAATCTAGCAAACAAGGTTAGAGAGTTTCCAGTAGCTATTCAGAGGGGAAAGGATTTGCACCACCAAGGCTAGTCCAATCTGTCATCAACTCCAGCAGGTTACCCAACTCAGTAGGGCACCACTTCCAGTGCCACTAGTGGTCAGCACCAGAATAGATTGTATGTACTTAAGTCCCGACAAGATCAAGAAAGATCTCCTGATATTTTTACGGGTATGTTATAGGACTTTCATAGTTTTGTTTATGCTTTATTAGACCCCAAACCTTTACTTTCTATTGTGACTCCTTATATAGCCGTTAACTTCGGTGTCAATCCTGAATCATTAGCAGAACCTTTCTCATTATCTACTCTAGTAGGTGTCTCTATTGTATCAAACCAGGTATTCAAGAACTTCTCGATCATAGTATCCCAAAAGGTCACCTCAGTTGACTTCATGGAATTAGAGATAACTAATTTTGATGTCATTCTCAGTATAGATTGGCTCCACTCATGTTATGCCTTAGTTTATTGCAAAAATAGAGTCATTCAATTTCAGTTTTCCAATGAACCAATTATTAAATTGAGGGGTAGAACCTCTGTTCTTAGGGGTCAAATTATTTTATATCTTCGAGCAAAAAAAAGATAATATCTAAGGGATGTGTTTACCATCTTGTTCGAGTCAAGGACTCTAGTTTTGAGACTCCTAGTCTCGATTCATTTTTAGTAGTAAAGGAATTTTTAGATGTGTTCCCTACAGACCTTGCTGGAGTTCCTTCTAAAAAAGGAAATTGACTTAAGAATAAATCTCCTTCCAGATACCCAACCTATCTCTATTCCACCCTACAAAATGGCTCCACCTAAGCTTAGGGAATTGAAATAATAGTTGAAAGGTCTCTTAGATAAGGGATTCATCAGGCCCAATATTTCCCCATGGGGCACTCCATACTTATTCGTGCATAAGAAAGATGGTTCTATCAGAATGTGCACTGAATACCATCAGTTGAACAAAGTCACAATCAAGAATAAATATCCATTCCCCAGGATTGATGACTTGTTTGACCCACTTTAGGGTGCCATTTATTTCTCTAAGATAGACCTTAGATCTAGCTATCATCAGCTTAGAGTCAGAGAATGCAAAATTTTGATGACAACCTTCAGAACTTGGTATGGTCACTTTGAATTCCTACTTATGTACTTTGGACTAACGAATGCCCCTGTAGCTTACATGGACTTGATGAACAGTGTTCAAGTATTACTTGGACATATTCATTATAGTCTTTATTGATAATATCCTTTTCTATTCCCGTAGTGAGAATGATTATGCAGACCATTCGAGGAATGTTTTGTAGACCCTTAGAGCTCATCAGTTGTTTGCCAAATTCAAAAAGTGTAAATTTTGGCTAAGATCAGTAGCTTTTCTTGTCCATACTATTTCCTATGATATCATTAGAATTGATACTCAAAAGAATAAAGTAGTGATAAACTAGCCCAGACCTATCTCCCCATCAGATATCAGGAGTTTCTTGGGTTTGGCTAACTATTACAAATGGTTTGTTGAAGCGTTAGCTTCAATTGCATCCCCCATGTCTCGAATGACTTAGAAGAAAGTCAAATTCTAGCAGTCAGATTCATGTGAGAAGAGTTTTTAGGAGTTTAAGACTCGACTCACCTCAGCCCTAGTCCTGACCTTGCCAGATGGTTCAGAGTGATTCATAGTTTTAAGTGATGCTTCTAGAGTTGGTCTTGGTTATGTATTGATGCAAAGAGATAAGATCATAGACTACGCCTCTAGACAGCTAAAATGCTATGAAAAAAATTATCTTGCCCATGATATTGAGTAGGAAGCTATTGTTTTTGCCTAGAAAATTTGGAGGCACTATCCTTATGGGCTTCATGAGGATGTGTTCACTGACCATAAGAATTTTTAGTACATTTTCTCATTGAAAGATTTAAATCTTCATCAGAGAAGGTGGCTTGAGTTGTGAAAAGATTAATATACGAGTGTGTTTTATCATCCGAGCAGGGCCATTGTAGTGGCAGATGCCCTTAGTAAATTGTCTATAGATAGTGTTGCTCAAATTGAGGAGGATAAGAAGAAGTTAGTCCTGGAGTTTCATCGGATTGCTTGATTAGGTGTTTGGTTAGTTGATTTAGCTGAAGGTAGTATATGGGTTTAGAATGGTTTGAAATCTTCTTTGGTTGCCGAAGTAAAGGAAAACCCAGATAGGGATCCCAGTTTGGTTAGGTTGAAGAAAATAGTTAGAGATCAGAAAGTATAGGTTTTCTCCCAAGGGGGAGATGGTGTGCTTTGCTGTCAAGGCAGGTTAGGTGTTCCATGTGTTGATGGTATGAGGCAGCAGATTTTGGCAAAGATGCATAGTGCATGATATTCCATTCATCCAAAGCCACTAAGATGTACCTTTACTTGTGCGAAATCTATTGGTGAAATGGTATGAAAAAAACATTGCAGAATTATTGGCTAAGTGTTCAAATAGTTAGCAGGTTAAAGTTGAGCATTAGAGACTTAGTGGTGCAATGCAGGAGTTCAGCATCCCCACTTCCAGTAGTTCAGCATCCCCACTTAGAAGTGGGAAGTGGTGAACATGAATTTTGTAATGGGTTTACCTCATACCTATGTCACCATGATTTGATATAGGTCATCGTGGATAGAATGACTTAATCTGCTTATTTCTTGCCAATTCATAGTTCGTATTTAGTTGAGGATTATTCCAGGCTTTATATTAAATAGTTGGTTAAGTTACATGGAGTTCCATTATCTATCATATCAGATAGAGGTACCCAGTTTACCTCTCATTTTTATAAAGCTTTTCAAAAGGGTCTTAGTACCTAAGTTCATATTAGTACAACTTTACATCCTCAGATAGATGGTCAGTTGAGAGGATCATTCATACCTTAGAGGATACGTTGAGAGCATGTGTTATTGATTTTAAAGGTAGTTGGGATGACCACTTACCTTTGATTGAATTTACCTATAGTAAAACTATCACTCCAGTATTCAGATGGCTCCATTTGAGGCTCTCTATGAGAGGAGATTAGATCTCCTATTAGTTGTTTTGAGGCAGTTAAGGATATTTTGATTGGTCTAGATTCAGTGTTTGATGCGATAGAGAAAGTTCAGTTGATTAGGGAGAGGCTGAAGATAGCCCAAAACTTTTAGAAATCTTAAATATATATGAAAAGGAGAGATTTTCAGTTTGATGTTGGTGACTTCATCTATTTGAAAATCTCATCCATGAAGGGAGCAAAGAGGTTTGGCAGGAATGGGAAGCTCAGTCCCTGATATGTTGGCCCTTATAGAATTTCAAACATTTTGGGAAAGTAACTTATGAGCTAGAGTTGCCTACAGATTTGGCATCAGTGGAGTTTCATGTTTCTTTGTTAAAGAAAAGTATTGGCAATTCAACTTTTGTTATTCCATTTTAAAGTACAAGTGTTCAGGATTGCCTTTATTTCGAAGAAGTTCCATTTGAGATCCTAGATCTTCGGATTCATAGACTAAGGAACCAAAAAGCTCCCTTAGTTAAAGTTCTATGGTGGAATCAGTCGGTTGAGAGAGCTACATGGGAAGCAGAAAAAGATATGCTTACCAAGTACCCTCATCGTTTCTCTGCAAACTCAAACTCATCTTGAGGTAACAATTATTCTTATATTTACTCTTTTCCATTCTTAGTTCCAACTATATAACTAATCTCATGTCATTGCATGCATTCATGAAATCAGTTCAGTTCAAGTATCATGTTTCAGACTCAGTTATGTAATCATGTTTCCAATCATGCATGTTAATTTTGTGATCTCAGTTACGTTAGTTCAGTACTTATAGTCTAACCAGTCATATTCAAGTATGAATGTTCCCAAGGGGGAGATATTGTAATGCCCCGTACTATTCTTAGCTCAGATCAGCTTCAGGTTGCATGCATAATGGGCTCAAGGCCTGAAAATTTCACTAAGTGTTAGGGACTTAGTAATTTTTAAGGTGTCTAAACTTAGAGGATTTTTAACGTGGTCTTCTCGACCCCAGGATATTGGTTTTTGAGTTAATTCATGTTCGGGGATGTAAAAAGCATGTCTCAGAAAAGTTTCAAATTTTTTGGATAGGGATTAGGTCAGGTTTGGATCATGAAACCAGAGGATTATCACAATAATCCTATAATGTGGTGTTATTCCCATCGTCATGAAGACCGTGTTGAGGTGAGGGAAATAAACTACCATGATAAGGCCATATCATGGTAAGCTTATTCCGTCCAATTTCAAAATTAATTGCCTGAGGGGAAACTGGGTATTTTCCCCTTCAACTTAATCATTCTTAACACAAATTGGGACATCATTTCGGGCATTATTTTCCCTTTTTCTCCAAATCCCTCTCAAGAAAACCCTCCCGTCTACCCTAAGAACACAAATTCAATTCCTTTCTCCCCATGAAATCAAGAATTCAAGTTCCCCAAGTTCAAGAACCTTTAAGAAAGCATCAAGAATGGTGTTTCTCTTTCAAGTTAAAGGTTTAAGATATGTGTGATGTTTTTCCATGGTTTCTTTTCACCCATGGAGTCCAGGAATCCCTTATTGGTTTTAAATTATGAATTTTCATGTTTAAATTTAAATATCTCCATGAACCTTTTGTTAATTCAATTACAAGTTATGTCTATAAGTTTTTTTCAAGTGGGATGAGCCATTACATGTTTTAAATGTTATAATCTTTACATTTAATCCCTAAGTTTTGTTTTTAGTCTTATAATCATGCTATTCTCGCATGTTTTACCCATTACCATTCTTATGTTCATGACTCTCACGTGTTTCGATGAAATGCCTAAGTGTTGGGTGTTGAACAATGATCCCCTATATAGTTTTAAACTTTTTGCATGGCATTATTGTTAATTCCATTCTGTGGTAGTGGGTGATGAACACCAGATACCTATGTGATTTACATAAGTTCAGCTTATCAATTAGATAGACAGTTAATCCATGAATCTTATAAGTATACTTAGATATTCATATTCACGAAGAGCACTATCATTTATATAACAACTTTCAGTTGAGTTTAGTTCAGTCCAATACCAGTGTTAGTTCAGTTGGGAGTAGGATTTGGCATCAAGCAAACCTCGAGACGGGGGCTCACCCACCAGTTAAGACTAGGTCCTGAGTAGCAGTCCCTAAGTTTGAGAACTACATGGCTAGCATAGGATTATGAGATGTCACTCATCAGTTTAGGATTGACACTCTCTTAGGGGTCACCCACCAGTTTAGAATTGACTCCCTAGTACATTGGGACACCAGATTAGTGGATTGACACAACCAGCGTTAGTACCCATGGCATGATACTAACACCCTTAAGTGTTTTTTTAGTTTAGGTTTGCTTGACTAAGTGTACAGACCTTCAATTATACAGTTTACAGTCTTTCATATTATATATTTATCTTAGTAACATAACAGATAAATACTTAGTCTTGCATTCTCAGATATTACAGTTTTTATGCATTCATGTTTAGTTATCTCTTGCTATTCAGTTTGATCTTTTTTTATATGCACAGTACCCAATGCATATCGTCCTATCCTCATCTCATATACCAGTACATTCAAAGTACTGACCGTATACTTTTCTTTGTGCAATGATGTCTTATATCATAGGTTTGGACACATAATTTCCCAATCGTAGTTATACAACTCAGCATAATTCAGCAGCCATAGTGGTTAGTCCTCATCCATCGAGGACTTGTTATAATTATTTAGTTATTTCAGTATTTGATTTTATTAAATTAGTAAGAGTTAGTTATAGGTCTGTCCCATCAACTCCTCACTCAGTTTAGTGGCTTTCAAACATTCTGTTAGATAGTTAGTCAATTTTATCAGTCTCATCCGATGTTTTAGACTTGTAATTCATTCAAATTTTTAGTATTCAGACTTTACGGCTTTATCTATTTTTTCTTGCACATGTCCATTATTATTATTTTATTCATTGCTCTCAGCAGGTACCAAGACATGGGTTAACTTATGGTCACTTGTGATCGTAAGCACTGTTGTCGCAACTATAGGGTAGGTTCGGGTCATGACAAAACTTGGGATCAGAGCCCAAAGTTTTAAAGTGTCCTAGGGAGTCTAAAATCTGCATAGTGCGCCACACTTATGGACAAGAGACTACAAGACATTTTAGGTAAAGTTTTCTTTCTTTCTGTATTCATGTCATAAGAAAAAAGCATGAGTTCTACTTGAACTCTCTTTCTAACTCATCCTTCATTTCATTTACAGACAATGCCTCCCAAAATAAACAATTAAAGAAGGAACAAGAATCGGCCCGCACCACAACATATTTGGGAAGTTCCCTGAATAAGTATATCTCTCACACCAAATTTAGAGTTGTTTTCACTACCTTATCTCACTCAGTAGCTGCTCAGAACAATTATCAGGTTGTATTCCTAGCTAATCCAGTGGAAAATACAGCTGCAGCTAGGATTTGGGATTTCACCCAAATAAATGACCCTTTATTTTTGAGATCTAAGTTTGAGAAGGATCTGTAGGAGTTTTTGATATGGTTCAGAAAGTGACAAATATCATGGGTGTCTTTTCGAGGAAGAGTGTGGAGTTGGTAGCATACTAGTTGCAGGATGTAGCTCACACCTGGTGTAAGCAGTGAAAGGAGGATAGGGGTGTTGAGGCAGGGCCTGTAGCGTGGGAGAAGTTTGCCACAACTTTCTTACAAAGGTTCTTTTTGATAGATTCTAGGGAATCTAAGGTACAGGATTTCATCAATTTAAAGCAAGGTAATATGAGTATGAAGGAATACTCGCTTAAGTTCACTAAGTTGGCAAGATATGCTCCTTCGATGGTGGCTAACAATAGGTCTAGAATGAGTAAGTTTGTTTTTGGTTTATCTGATAGTGTGGTCAAGAAGTGTCGTACTTTTATGTTGATTAAAAATATATACCTATTTAGGATAATGGTTCATGCTCATCGGATTAAGGAAGAGAAGGATAAGGAGAAAGAGAAAGAGAATAAGAGGGCCAGAACAGGTAGTTTTAACTTTTCTCAGCTGAGGTCAGATGGTGGTAATCATTCTCAGCTACAACAGAAATTCACAACTCCAGCTCCATCTTCAGCTAGTACGCCAATGCCAAAGTTCAAGAATGGTAGTCGGGATAGACCACTAGGCTTTAAGTCACAGGGTAGCATAAACAGTGGTCATACTAATCCACTTTGCAGAAAATATGCCAGGAATCATTAGGGTATGTGTAAGGATGTTAGTGATGTGTTTTTTGGGTGTGGAAATACAGGCCATAGGGTTAGAGAGTATCCAGTAGTTGCTCAGAGGGGTAAGGATTTGCACCAACAAGGCCAGTCAAATCTGTCATCATCTCCAATAGATCATCCAAATCAGCAGCGTACCACTTCTAGTTCCACTAGTAGTTAGCGACAGAACAGATTGTATGGACTCCAATCCCGAAGAGATCAGGAAAGTTCTCCTAACATTGTTATAGGCACATTATAGGTCTTTTATATTTATGTTTATGCTTTATTAGACCATGAAGCTTTACTTTCTTTTGTGACTCCTTATATATCCGTCAACTTTGGTGTTAGTCCTGAAACATTAACAAAACCCTTCTCAACATCTACTCCAGTAGGTGTCTCTATTGTTGCCAGACAGGTATATAGGAACTATATGGTAATAGTATCCCAGAATGTCACCTCACCTGAACTCTTAAAGTTACAGATGACTGATTTTAACGTTATTCTCTGCATGGATTAGCTCAAATCATGTTAAGCCTCAATTAATTACAAAAATATAGTCGTTCAATTTCAATTTCCCAATGAACCAGTTATTGAATGGAGTGGTAGTACCTCTGCGCTTAGGGGCCAGATTATTTCATATCTTAGAGCGAAAAAGATAATATCTAATGGGTGTATTTACCATCTTGTTTGAGTCAAGGACTCTATTTTTGAGACTTTTAGTCTCGAGTTAGTTTCATTTAAGGGAATTTCCAAATGAGTTCCCTGAAGACATTCTCAGAGTTCCTTCCGAAATGGAAATTAACTTCAGAATAGATCTAGATACCCAACCTATCTCTATTTTGCCCTATAGAATGGATCTAGATGAGATTATGGAATTAAAGAATAGTTTAAGAATCTCTTAGATAAGGTATTAATCAGTCCTAGTGTTTCCCAATAGGGCACTCCAATTTTGTTCATGTGTAAGAAAGACAATTCTCACAGAATGTGCATCGGTTACCGTCAGTTGAGAAAAGTAACAATCAAGAATAAATATCCACCCCCAGGATATATGATTTGTTCAACCAACTTTAGGGTGGCCATTATTTCTCTAAGATAGACCTCAGATTCAGCTATCATCAGATTAGAGTTAGAGAATGTGATATTTCAATGATAGCCTTTAGTACTTGGTATGGTCACTTCAAATTCCTTATTATATCTATCAGACTAACGAATGCCCCTACAGCTTATAGGGACTTGATGAATAGAGTGTTCATGCAGTACTTGGGCATGTTCACTATAGTCTTTTTTGATGATATCCTTGTCTATTCCCATAGTAAGAATAATCATGCAGACCATTTGAGGATTGTATTGTAGACCCTTAGAGCTCATCAGTCATTTACCAAATTTAGTAAGTGTGAATTTTGGCTATGATCAGTATCTTTTCTTGGCCATACTGTTTTCGGTGATGTCATTAGACTTGACCCTCAAAATACCAAAATAATGAGAATTGTCCCAGACCCATCTCTTCATCAAATATCAGGCAATTCTTGGTTTTGGCTGGCTATTATAGTGTTGAAGGGTTTTCTTCTATTGCATCCTCTATGTATCGATTGACTCAGAAGAAAGTCAAATTCAAGTGGTCAGATTCATGTTAGAAAAGTTTTCAGAAGTTATAGACTCGACTCAACTCAGCCCTAATCCTAACCTTGTTAGATATTTTAGAGGGATTCACAGTTTACTATGATTCTTCTAGAGTTGGTCTTGGTTATGTATTGATACAAAGAGCTAAGGTCATATCCTATACCTCTAGACAGCTTAAACCCTAGGAAAAAAATTATCCTACCCATGATCTTGAGTTGGCAGCTGTTGTTTTTGTCTTGAAAATTTAGAGGCACTAACTTTATGGGCTTCATGTGGAGGTATCTACTGACCATAAGAGCTTGTAGTACATTTTCTCGTGGAAAAATTTAAATCTTTGTAAGAGAAAGTTTATTAAGTTGTTAAAAGATTGTGAAATGAGTGTGTTGTATCATCCAGGTAAGGCCAATGTAGTGGCAGATTCCCTTAGAAGATTGTATATGGGTAGTGTTGCTCATATTTACGAGGATAAGAAGAACTTAGTCCAGAAGGTTCATCAGCTTGCTAGAGTAGGTGTTCAGTTGGTTGATTCAGTTGAAGTAGTATATGGGTTTAGAATGGTTTGGAATCTTCTTTGGTTTCTGAAGTAAAGGAAAAGCAAGATAGGGATCCCAATTTGGTTAGGTTGAAGAAAATAGTTAGAGATCAGAAAGTAGAGGTTTTCTCCCAAAGGGGAGATGGTGTGCTTTGTTGTCAAGACAGGTTATGTATTCCATGTTTTGATGGTTTGAGGTGGTTTATTTTGAAAGAGGTTCATGATGTGTGATATTTCATTCACCCAGGAGACACTATGATGTACCGTGACTTGCGGGAAATCTATAGGTAGAATGGTATGAAGAAAGACATTACAGAATTTATAGCTAAGTGTTCATTATTAGCAGGTTAAAGTTGAGAACCAGAGACCTAGTAGTGCATTACAGGAGTTCAGCATCCCCACTTGGAGGTAGGAAGTGGTGAACATGAATTTTTGACTGGTTTACCTCATACTCATCATTAGCATGATTTGATATGGGCCACTGTGGATAGAATAACTAAATCAGCTCATTTCTTCCCAGTTTATACTTTGTATTCAGCTGAGGATTATGCTAGGCTTTATATTAGAAAGTTGTTTAAGTTTTATGGAGTACCATTGTCTATCATATCAGATAGAGGTACCCAGTTTACCTCTCACTTTTGCAAAGCTTTTCAGAAAGATCTTGGTACCCAAGTTCATATTAGTAAAGCTTTTTATCCTTTGAGATATGGTTAGCAGAGAGGACTATTCAGACCTTATAGACCATGTTGATAGAATATGTTATTCATTTTAAAGGTAGTTGGGATGACCACTTACCTTTGATTGCATTTGCTGACAATAACAACTATAACTCCAGAATCTAGATGGCTCTGTTTGAGGCTCTCTATGGAAGGAGATATAGATATCCTATTGGTTTGTTTAATAAAGGTGAGGCTACTTTTATAGGGCCTGATTCGGTGTTCGATGCGATAGATAAAGTTCAGTTGATTAAGGAAAGGCTGAAGAAAGCCCAAAGCCGTCAGAAATCTTATGCAGGTATGAGGAGAAGAGATCTTGAGTTTAATATTGGTGACTTAATCTATTTGAAAATCTCACCCATGAAGGGAGCGAACAGATTTGGCAGGAAGGGGAAGCTTAGTCCCCGATATATTGTCGCTTATAGAATTTTTAACCATTTTAGGAAGGTAGCTTATAAGCTAGAGCTACCTGCAAATTCGGCATTAGTGCATCCGGTGTTTTATGTTTCTTTGTTAAAGAAATGTATTGGCAATTCAGCTGTTGCTATTCCATTATAAAGTACTGGTGTTTAGAATAGCCTTTCTTTCGAAGAAGTTCTAGTTGAGATCCTACATCATTGGATGTGTATAGTAAGGAACAAAGAAGTTCCCTTAGTTAGGCACAATTAGTTTGTTGAGGGAGCTACATAGGAAGAAGAAGTAGATATGCGTACCAAGTACCCTCATCTTTTCTCCGCAAACTCAGACTCAGCTTGAGGTAATAGTTTTTCTTATATTGACTCTTTTTCATTCTCTCCTACTATATAACTATTCTCATTTCATTACATGCATTCACAAAATCAATTCAGTTCATGTATCATGTTTCAGACTCAATTATGTAATCATGTTTCCAGTCATGCATGTTAAGTATGTGATCTCAATTACCTTAGTTCAGTACTCTTAGTCTAACGAGTCTCATTCGAGGATGAATGTTCCCAAGGGGGAGGATGAATACCCCATACTATTCTTAGCTCAGTTCAGATTCTAGTTGCATGAATAAGGGGATTAAGGCACAAAAATTTCACTAAGTGTTGGGGACTTAGACATTTTTAAGGCTTTTAAACTTAGAGGATTTTAACTTGTTCTTCCCAAACTCGAGATGTTGGATTTTGAGTTAATTCATGTTCAAAGATGTAAGGAGCATGTCTCAAAGAAGTTTTGGAGTTTTTGGATGGGGTTTGGGTCATGTTTGGATCAGAAAACTAGAGGATTATCATAATAATCCCACGACGCGGTGTTATTTTAGTCTTCATGCAGACCGTGTTGTGATGAGGAAAATGAACTATTGTGATAACGTCGCGTCGTGGTAAGATTATTCTATACAGTTTCGAATTTAAATTCTTGAGGGGAAATTGGGTCTTTTCCCTCTCACGAGATTATTTGGGACATTATTTCAGGCATTATTTTCCCTTCTTCTCCAAATCGCTCGCAAGAAAACCCTCCCATCTTCCCTAAGAACACAAATTCAATTCCTTTCTCCCCAAGAAATCAAGAATTAAATTTCCCCAAGTTCAAGAACCTTCAAGAAAGCATCAAGATTGGTGTTTCTCTTTCAAGTTAAAGGTTTAATGTATGTGTGATGTTCATCCATCGTTTCTTTTCACCATGGAGTCCAAGAATCCCTTTTTGGTTTTAAATTATGAGTTTTTCATGTTTAAGTTTAAATATCTCATTGAATCTTTTGTTAATTCAATTACAAGTTATGACTATAAGTGTTTATCAAGTGGGTTGAGCTACATGTTTTAAATATTGTAATATTCACGTTAAATCTATAAGTTATGTTTTTAGTCATCTAATAATTTTATTCTCACATGCTTTACCCACTCCCATGCTTAAGTTCATGACTCTCATGTCTTTGATAAAATGCCTAAGTGTTGGGTTTTAATAATGATCCCCTAGTACGGTTTTAAAGCTTTTATAAGGCGTTATTGTTAATTCCATTCAGCTCTAGTGGGTTATGAACACCCGATACCTATGTGATTTACATAAGTTCATCTTATCAAGTAGACAGATAGTTAGTCCATGAATCTTATCAGTATACTTTGATATCCATATTCATGATGAGCACTATAATTTATATAATAACATTCAGTTGAGTTTAGTTCAGTCCAAGACCAGTTTCAGTTCAGTTGGGAGTAGGATTTAGCAACAAGCGAACCTAGGGATGGGGGCTCACCTGCCAGTTAGGATTCGGTCCTTAGTAGCAGACCCTATGTTTGAGAACTACGTAGCCAGTGTAGGTTTATGAGATGTCACCCGCTAGTTAAGGACTGACACTCTTTTAGGGGTCACCCACCAGTTTAGGACTAACTCCTAGTCCTTCGGGACACCAGATTAGTGGATCCACACAACCAGTGTTAGTACCTGTGGCACGGTACTATTACCCTTCAAACTGGGGCTACAAACTGGAACCCAATTAGCTCAGATTAGGACATGTCGGTTAGATGATACCTCCCAAAGTCTTAGAATAGTCTTCAGTGTATTTTTAGTTCAGATTTGCTTGACTAATTGTACAGACCTTCAGTTATTCAGTTATACAGTTAACAGTCTTTTGTATTACAGATTTATCTTAGTAACATAACAGATATACACTTAGTCTTGTATTCTCAGATATTATAGTTTTCATGCATTCATGTTCAGTTATCTCATGTTATTCAATTAGTTCTTTTTTCATATGCATAGTACCCCATGCATATCATCCTGTGATCATCTCATATACCAGTACATTCAAAGTATTGACCTCATAATCTTCTTTGCACTATGATGTCTTATATCATAGGTTCGGAAACCAAATTTTCCGACCATAGTTATACAACTCAGCATAATCCAGTAGCCGTAGTGGTTAGTCCTCATCCATCGAGGACATGTTATAATTATTTAGTTATTTCTATATTTCATTTTATTCAGTCAGTCAGAGTTAGTTGGGGGTATGTCCCATCAACTCCTCTGTTAGTTTATAAGCTTTAAAATATTCAAACAATCATTTAGACAATTAGTCAGTTTTATTAGTCTTATCAGATGTTTCAAACATGTGATTCATTCGTATTTTCTGTATTCAGACTTTATGGCTTTATCAGTTGTTTTTTGCACATGTTCATTATTATTACTTTATTCATTGCTCTCAGTAGGTAGAAAAAAATGGGTTAGCTTGTCATCACTTCTGACCGTAAGCACTGTTGTCGCGACTAAGAGGTAGCCTCGGGTTATGACACGATGCTGAAGAGAGGGATAGATAGGAGGAGAAAGATCATCGAACATCACTAGATAGCGATAGAATCAGAAGGAATAGAGTTCAACCACCTGTTTATCAGTACTTACCAGTTTATGATGATCGAAAAGAAGATTGGGGTATATTGAACTAATTGAGATTGGTGCAATATTTCCACCAAAAATTATCCAAGGAACAAAATTTCATATTACAAGCATAATGATCTAGTTGTTGAACTTTAAGAGAGTGTGTGCGGGTTTGTCTACTAATGATACAAAATGCACCTTATGAACTTTGTGGGGATTCCCATTCATACAATCTGTCTGGGGTGAGACAGGAAGCTATATAACTTAGGTAGTTCCCATTCTCTTTTATGGGTGAAGTGACTTTATGGTTAGAAGAGCTGCCTCTTAGGCCTATTACCACTTGGAATGAGTTTTGGACATAGTTCTTTGACTAATTTTTCCCACCCTCTAGAATGTCCCAGTTAAAGGATGAGATCTATAATTTCAAACAGTTACATTCAGAGGCACTTTACGAGACATGGTTGCGAGTCAAGAAGAAGCTAATGAATGTTTCAAATCATAAAATTACAAGGAGAAATTTGTTTGAGATATTCTACAGGGACTTGAATGTAAATACCAAGGTTGTAGATGATACTATTAAAAGTTGAGCTTTCATAAGTCTTCAATGGGATTAGGATTCAGAAATCTAAGACCAAATCACTAAAACCAATCAAGGGTGGCATACTCAAGAGGCAGATTGACAAGACCCGACCAGGGGCTTTGTCGTAGTGGACATCCCAAGTTCAACTAGGACTGGAGACCACCCTCGATATCCAACCCCACCAACCTATGCATATCCTAAGTCAGATGAATTTCAAACATATAACAATATAGAGTTATTGTGTAACCCAAGACTCTGGGATAGGTCTACGACCGTGGCCACCCAAGCGAGTCCAACTGTCTGATACCAACCAACAACCATAACCAAACCAAACCATACGCCAAAACAAATATAGTAACAAAACTGAGTTCCATAACGTAACATAAAAGGATGAAACAGTGTGAAATTTAGTCCAATGGTATCATCCCCAATACCAATGCTAATACTAAGGTTGACACCAATACCGATCCCGCCCATACCAACCCATAGTAGTTCCACAAAAGCCTCTAACCTAAAAATAAATAATATCTAATTGGGTCATTCCCCCAACTATATCCAAAACCAATATCCGTAAAATATCAAAAATAAATAAAGACATCCATAAACATGAAATGGAGCCTTCCCAAATATGGAAGCTCACCACTTCAATACAATAGCTAATCTCGTATCCGAGCACAAAGCAGGAGGAGTATAATAGTCAGTTCTTGCATCGTGTGGGAATACAGCCGCGCGAGGACGAGTTAGCGGGTAAACACTAGTAAGTACTAAGGATAAGGATAAAATAATTCCATCTAGTAAAACCAAGCAAACCAACCATAAGCATACAAACCATACACACATATATATAAGCATGTCAGGAAAGGGAACCGGGTTTAGTATGCCTTTAAAAATAACCTAGGTACATATAGCTTATCTGTATTAGAACCACCCAAGGGATATATGGTTCCAGTGTAACCCCCTAAATAGGCATCGATGCGTGAAGCAGCACAGACCGGAGATACCATAAGAGTAGGGGATTCTCGAGTACCCTTGGCTCTCCATAATACATATATATAGTGTACTTAGAGGATTCCCATATACCTCAAGGTATCATATATGTGGTTGCTATGAACAACCCCTCATGTTGGCAAACATAAATTTCTAGTGTTCATTCATTGGACTCGCACCTTTACAGTTAGCTATCACACCCCGCCATTATTGCCCAATTAAAACCATTTCCAACCAACCAAACGATTATTCCATTATTATTAACAAATGCTATAAGAAGTGGTGTCGTCATACCGACTATAGCTTGCAAGCACTGTCCTTATCCAACCTTTTTATGTAAAGAAATTCCCATATACCCATAGATTACATTGTCGACTTAACTTGGAGGATTCCCACGTACTCCACAAGTGTTTCATTATTAAGTATACTTGGGGGATTCCATTGTACCTTACAAAAATGTTTAATTAACCATAAACATGACCACCAAACCCTCTCATTTAACCATTCCAAACCATTTAAACCATTTATACAATTTAGAGTTCCATTACCAAACCATACCATTCAATAGTTCTATTAAAAATCCCATATTATAGTATAAGCATTATCATAGGCATTTTTATCAAACATGTTGGGGGCATAGTGCTTCCAAAACCAATTCCAAGTACCAATAAACCATTCCCATGCAACCAATTATCCAAACCACAATTAAAGCATGTAAAAACATATTTAAAACATGGAAAAACCATAACCAAGCATTTAATACCAAAACCCCAACACATATTTGAAAATCCCAAAATCATACAGTAATCGTGCCATGAAAACATTGTATAAATCATGCCTTTAGTTGGAACTAACAATGAGGGATAATTATCTTGCCTTAGATGATGAAGATGGTGGAGAGAAATCACCAAGACAAGGCCCAATTGATCACATTTTTCTTTACCCAAAATCCGTAGAGAGAATTATAGAGTGTTTAAGAGAGTTTTCTAAGTTCTTAATGATAGAATAAAAGGGTATATAACCTCCCGAGTGGTTTACAAGTCATGGGGACTTAGTAGGTTAAGTGGGGGAAACTTCGAGATTGCTTTCACTTAAACTACATAAAAATCCCATCATAGGGTACGAATATACCATACTAGTCATGCCCTCTAATACGATAGGTACCCACCACTCGTACCCTAGGCCTCCTCCTTGGACCCAACACTATCCAATATATGATTTACCCAAAACAAGTCATACCCAACCATACAACTAGTACCTTTAAATCATATCCATGGTAGAATAGAATCAGAGGAAGTTTGAACACTGTCGACTATATAAGTCAATGGTATGACTCGTACCCTTGCTTACGGCTTATGGTGAGCCACTCGTACTTAGATCCAATCTAAGTTACTAAGTCCAAGATTAAGTGAAGGAAAAACCAAAACCAAATGACCCGTATCCAACCATATGACTCATACCAACCCAAGTCGTACCCATTTCAGAAACCAATCCAACCTACCTACCAACACTGGTCAGCATACGACCAAGGCATACCACTCTACCCTTTTATACAACCGGTACCCACGCTGTCTAGACCCAAAAATCCAAAAAAAATTCTAAGGTCCCAAACCCAGGGTGTTTCAGTCTCCCCCACTAGGATTATTCATCCCCGAATGACAGACAAGGTAGGTCAAACACAAGAATAATTCATTTGCATTATCATATATCAATCCAACCTTTAACCAAGTTAGAAAATAACGATGAAAGGATCTATTATAACCCTTAACTAAGTTAGAAAATAAGGATATGATCAAGAACATATACCTTCTACATAAATATTCGAAGAAGAAAACAAATGCAGATATTTGGACTTTATGTCCGCTTTTGCTTCCCATGTAGCCTCTTCCACCTTGTGGTTCCGCTATAGAATATTAATCGAGGCTACATCCTTAGTACGTAAACAACAAACCTGCTGATCCAATACCTTAACTGGGACCTCTTCATAAGATATAGAATCCGAGATATCTAACCCTTCCAAAGGAACTACCGAAGAAAGATTACCAAGATACTTCCTCAACATAGAGACATAAAATACCGAATGAATGGAGCTCAAACTAGAAGGCAAATCCAATTCATGCACCACGTTACCAACCCTTCGAAAACCATATAAGGACCAACATACTCAGGACTGAGATTCCCCTTTTTACAAAACCATATCACTCCCTTCATGGGATATACCTTTAAAAACACCTTATCCAACCACAAACTCCAAGTCTATATGCCTCACATCTACGTAGGACTTTTAGCAACTTTAGGCAGCCTTAAGCCTATCCTAAATCACCTTCACCTTTTCCATAGCCTGATAAACCAAATTTGGACTAAACATATCTACCATACCAAGCACGAACCACACAATAAAAGATCTACACATCCTACCATATAATGCCTTAAAAGAGGTCATATCAATACTAGAATAGTAACTATTATTGTAAGCAAACTCTACCAATGGTAGATTCTCAACCCAATTTCCACCATAATAAATCACACATGCCCAAAGCATATCCTCCAATGTCTAAATAGTCCTCTCTACTTGTCCATTCATCTACGGATAAAAAGCAGTACTCAAACTAACCTTAGTACCCAACCCCTTCTGAAAAGTATGCTAGAAGTGAGATAAAAACTCCATACCATGATCAGGGATAATTGAAATAGGTACCCCAAGTAGCTTCACAACCTCCTGAAGATACAACCTCACATAGTCCTCAGCCAAAAAATTGGTCCGCATCGACAAGAAATGAGTAGACTTTATCAAATTGAATCAAATTGGTTTCGAGATTGAGGAAGACCGGTAATGAAATCCATATTGAATACCTCTCATTCTATTCCAGCAACTCTATTTCCTAATACAACTTACCTGGCCTCATGTGCTCAACTTTGACTTATTGGCACACTAAGCATTTGGATACAAAATTAGCCACATCCCTCTTTATACCATTCCACAATACATCTCTTTGAGATCATGATACATTTTTATTAAACCAGGATGAACAACATAGCACGATTCATGTGCCTTATCAAAAACTCTCTGTCGCTAACCATAAACATCAAGAATATATAATCACCCATGGTACCTCAGGGTACCATCGCCACTGATCTCAAATACCATCCCCACTGATCTCAAATACCACCCCAGTTTTCCCACCAACATTATTCTTGATTTTCATGAAGATAGGATCTATCATTTGCTTATCCTTTATCTCTGCATCAAAAAAATTCTAAACCTCTTCTTGTACCATCACTCCACTATATTTAGAGTCCAAGAGACAAAATACAAGGTTATCTAAGCGATGAATATTTTTCACTAATTCACACTTCTCCCTTTCCACATGAGCTAAACTCCCCATAGATAACCTGCTAAGGCATCATCAACCATGTTAGCTTTACATGGGTGGTAGTAAAGACTCATATCATAGGCCTTAAGAAGCTTCAACTATCTCCTCTGCCTAAGATTTAGATCCTTCTGGGTGAACACATATAGTAGACTCTTATGATCAGAAAAGATATCAACATGCACCCTATATAAATAATGTCGTCAGATTTTCAAAGAAAAAACCACCTGTAAAAGCTCTAAATCATGAGTAGGATAATTCCTCTCATGCACCTTCAACTGCCTGGAAGCATAGGTAATCACCTTTCCATGTTGCATCAAAACACAACCAAGTCCCACCCAAGATGCATCACAATAAACCACAAACCCCTTATCATCTTCAGGTAATGTCAAAACCGTAGTCGAAGTTAGCTTATCCTTCAGCTTCTCAAAACTCCCCTGATAAGTAACCGACCAAGAAAACTTTACCTTCTTTTAAGTCAACTTAGTCAATGGGGCAGCTATCGTTAAGAAACCTTCCACAAAATGCCTATAATGCCCAGCCAAACCCGAGAAGGTTCTAGGCTAGATTTTAACAACAGCCACCTTTTGTTGATTCTCCATGATCCCTTCACTAGAAATAATATAACCAAGAAAAGTCACAATATTTAGCCAAAACTCACACTTGGGGAACTTGGCATACAACTGTTGCTCCTTTAAGGTCTGCAATACCACACAGATATGATTAGCATAATCCACCTTACTCTTAGAATACACTAAGATGACATCAATAAACATAATGAAAAAATAATCCAGAAACTATCCGACTGTTTATCAAATCCATAAATATCATTGGGGCATTAGTCAAACCAAATGACATAACCAGGAACTCAAAGTGCCCATACCATGCTTGGAAAGTTATCTTAGGGATATCCTCCTCCCTAATCTTAAGCTGATGATACCTAGATCTATCTTAGTAAAGAACTTCGAACCTTGCAACTGATCAAATAAGTTATCTATTCTCAAATGAGAATACTTGTTCTTAATCAATACCTTATTCAACTGCCTATAGTCAATGCATATCTGAAAGGAACCATTCTTCTTGTGCACGAATAATACCAATTCACCCCAAGGGCATACACTAGGATGGATAAAACCCTTATCTAAAAGATCCTTAAGTTGCTCCTTGAGTTCCCACAACTCAGTAGAAGCCATTCTATAGGAAGGAATAGATATTGGATGAGTGTTTGAAAGATAATCAAAACCAAACTCAATCTCCCTATTCGGAGGAACACTAGGAAGATCATCCAATAAAACTATAGGAAACTCATTTGCCACCAGAACTGAATAAAAAGAAGGACCTTCTAAGTTAGAATCCTTAACCTAGAGCAGATGATAGAGACACCCTTAGGAGATTAATCTTCGATCTCTAAGATGAGAAATAAACCTCCCCTTAGGAACTAGGGAACCACCCTCCCACTCAATAACTGGTTCACCTAGAAAACTAAAGACAACCTTATGGGTCCGACAATCTAATGACACATAACAAGAGTATAACCAGTCCATCCCTAGAATAATATCAAAATCTACTATTACTTGTTTAAACAAATCCACCAAAGTATGCTTATTATAACCAGATACCACACACTTCCTATAGACCCATTTTACAACCACAAAGTCACCTACCGGGGTATAAATAGAAAAAAATATAAAATAACCTTAGGATCAAAACCAAAACACATAGCTACAAATAGGGTCACATAAGAAAGAGTGAACCCCAGATCAAACAAGCAATACACACACGAGAAAAGAGCTATAACATTCTAGTCATGACATTAGGTAATTCCTTAGATTCCTTCTACTTAGCAAGATTATCGAACCTATTCTGATATACACTAGTACCAGAAATAAAAATAGATACAGAAGTAGCACCATTTGGTGCAGGAGCAGAAGATCAAGAAACTAAAGCCTTGAACGTTCACGAAGCTCCCTTACCAACTAAAAAATTCCTAAGTATATGGCCTAGCTGGCCACATTTAAAATATTTGTCCCTTCCTCCATCGCAAAATCCCCAATGAAAATGACTATAAAACCGGCAAGGAGGGCATGAAGAAGATGACTAAGCCTCACTTACCTGACATTGGGTGCCTTATGCCTAAAAATTATTGCCACCCCACTGATACCTATCACCTGAATATTTTAGGTAAGGAGCACTAGCTATAGAGAAGGAAAAAGAACTCCCCACTTCTTGTTGGCCACTTACCACCAACCCGACCACCTTGTTGTTGAGCAATACCTTATTCAGATGACCTAAACTTCTTACCCTATCTTTACCTAAACTCAGCCTATTTTTTCTTTTTTCCTCCACCTATTATATATGAACAATCAAGCTAGAAATATACATATCCTTTATCAACAATGTAGTCTTGCTCTTAAGGATCAACTCTCGAGACAGTCCAAAAGTGAACTTTCTCATTTTTTCCCACATATCAGACACCATATTTGGAGCATACCTTGACAACTGATTAAACTTAAAGGCATATTCCATAAAAGTCATCTTCCCTTACTTTAAATTAATTAACTCCTCTACTTTCACTTTTATTAAATCCTAAAGAAAGAAGCAATCTAGAAAAGCATTAGAGAAAGTCTCCTACAAAGTCAACTCATCAACATCACCCCTTACCCTATACCATTCCTTATACGTTTGGTATACCATATTTTTAAGCTAGTAAGCAGCATAATTCACTCCTTTCATATTCATCGCCTGCATCATCATAAAGATTTTCACCATTTCATCCAAGAAACCTGAGAATCCTTCTCCACCTTCACACCAATAAAAGTAGTAGTATTGATCTTCAAAAACTAGCTAATCCTTGTGGCATTAGAAGATGAAAAACTAGATGCACCCTACTAAGCCTGAGCAGCAATCAATTGAGAAATAATATTAATCAATTAGCAAAATTTTGCATTAGTCACCTCACCTTAAGGAAGACTAGTAGCCACCAGTGGAACTCTACAAATATTAGGGACTGGACCCCTAGACCAAGTATGGATCCCCTGAGGAATATGCATCCCATAAATAGTATCCCTAGTTGGGACAGAAGAGTTACCTTGCATCTCAGATCGTTGGGGGATGATCTTAAAAGCAAACAAACCAGGATTTGAAAGAACCTTAGACCTTGCATCTTGAAAATAGAATACAAAGAAATTGAAACTTTCCTAAATTCCTTGTAGCCTTTCCCTTATTAGTGAGGCATGTTACACACCTCTAAAAGAGACTCTACTCGATATGACTTTATGGACTCCAAATTGACCATGAATCTAGATCTCTGATACAAACTTGACATGACCCAACCAGGGGCCTTGTTGTAATGGGCATCCCAAGTCCAACTAGGATGGGAGACCACCCCCAATACCTAACCCAACTAACCAAGACATATCCTGAATTAGGTGAATTCTAAATATATAATAGGATAGCATTATTGTGTAACCTAAGACTCTGGGATAGGTCTACAGCCATGACCACCCGAGAGAGTCCAAATATTCGATACTAACTAACAACCATAACAAAAAAAAAACCTAAGAAAAAACCAAAACAATAGCCAAACCGAGATCCATAACATAACATAAAATAAAAAGATAGAAAAGTGATAAATTTAGTCCAATGGTATTAACCCCAATACTAATACCAATACCAATACCAATACCAATACCAAGGCTGACAAAAATACAGATCTCGCCCATACCAACCTATTGTAGTTCTATAAAAGCCTCTAACTAAAATAAAACTAATATCTTGTTGGGATATTTCCCCAACCATAGCCAAAACCAATATCCATAAAATATCCAAAATATATAAAGATATCTATGAACATGAAATAGAGCCTTTAAAAATATAGAAGCTCACCACTTCAATCTTGTAGCTGATCCCAAATTCGAGCACTAAGAAGAAGGAGTAGAAAGGTTGGTTCTTGCATCATATAGGGATACATCTGCCCAAGGAAGGGTTAGTGGGTGAAATCTAGCAAGTACATAGGATAAGGATAAAATAATACCATCATATAAAACCAAGTAAAACAACCATATATATACAAATAATACATATATATAAATATGTTGGGGAAGTAAATCGGGTTTAGGATGTCTTTAAAACCATTAACCTGGATATGTGTAGCTTAACCATCCTAGAACCACCCATAGGCTATATGGGTCCAGTGTAACCCCCTGAATAGGCCCCGATACGTATAGACACACGAATAGGAGATACCATAAGAGCAGGAGATTCCTGAGTACCCTTCGCACACCATCATACATGTGTAAAGTGTACTTAGAGGATTCCCATATTCCTACAGGTATCATATATGTGGTTTCTATGACCGACCCCTTATATTAGCAAATATGTGTTTCCAATGTCCATCTATTGGACTCGCACCTTCATGATTAGCTATCACACCCCTCCATTATTTCCCAATCAAAACCATTTCTAATCAACCAAACCATTACTCCATTATTATTAACGAAGGTAATAAGAAGTGGTATAGTCATAAAGACTATAACTTGCAAGTAATGTTCTTGGTCAGCCTTTTTATCTAAGGGATTCTCATATACCCATAGATTACATTATTGAGTTAACTTGGTGGATTCTCTTGTACCCTACAAGTATTCCATTATTAAGTATACTTTGGGGATTCCATTGTACCCCACAAGGAAGTTTAATTAACCATAATCATGATCGTCAAACCCTTGTATTTAACCATTCAAAACTATTTAAATAATTTATACCATTTAGGGTTCCATTACCAAACTATACCATGCAATAATAGAAATCCCATAATATAGTAAAAGCATTATCATAGGCATTTTATCAAACATGTTAGGGGCATAGTGTTTCCAAAACCAATTCTAATTACCAATTCACCATTCCCATGAAACCAATTATTCAAACCACCATTAAAGCATGTAAAAACATAATTAAAAAATGGGAAAACTATAACCAAGCATTTAATACCAAAACCCCAACACATATTTTAAAACCCAAAAATTATGCTGTAATAATGCCATGAAAACATTGAATAGATCATGCCTTTAGTTGGAACTAACAATGAGGGATAATTATCTTGCATTAGATGATAAAGATGATGGAGAGAAATTGCCAACATAAGCCCCAATTAATCACTTTAGTGAAACCCTAGCCTTCCTTTACCCAAAAGCCTTAGAGATAATTGTAGAGTGTTTAAGAGAGTTTTCTAAGTATTTAATGATAGAAAATTAGGGTAAATAACCTCGTAAGTGGTTTGAAGTCATTTGGACATAGTAGGTTAAGTAGCAAAATGTCTATATTTTCCCTACTTAAGCTTTATAAAAATCCTATCATCGGGCACGACTATACCATACCAGTCGTACCCTTCAATATGAGTGGTACCAACCACTCGTACTCTAGGCCTTCTCTTTAGACCCAACACTCTCAAACATATGATTTACCCTAAAAAGAGTCGTCCCCAACCATATGAATTGTACCCCTAAATCGTATTCCTGGCAGAATAAAATCAAAAAAGTTTGAACACTTTCCACTATACGAGGCCATGGAATGACTCATACCCTAACTTACAGCTTATAGTGAGCCACTCGTAATCAAATTCAATCTAAGTTACTAAGTCTTAGATTAAGTAAAGGAAAAACTAAAACCAAATGACCCGTATCCAACCATAAGACACGTACAAACCCAAGTCGTACCCATTCCAGAAACAAATCCAACCTACCAGCCAACACTAGTCAACATATGACTAAGGCATACGACTTGTACCCCACTATACAACTTGTACCCATAATTCATATGCTAGACAGATTCTTTCCCTAAGAGCTGAGGAAAGCCAAAGTTCTTGAGTTCATCAACCTCAGGCAGGGGAATAAGACGATTAGGGAGTATTCTCTTAGATTTACTTAGCTAGCCAGGTATGCTCCTCATGTGGTTGCAGACAATAGAGCTAAGATGAGCAAGTTCGTGTCAGGGGTCAACTTGTTTTCTATTTTTGGGCAAGAAAAATGATTTCTAAGGGGTGTGTGTATCATCTTGTGCACGTTAAAGATTCCAATTTTGAATCCCCCAGCCTCAAAACAGTCCCTGTTGTTAATGAATACTCAGATGTCTTTTCTAAAGATCTTCTAGGTATTTCTCCCGAAAGGGAAATAGACTTCGGCATAGACCTTTTTCTGGATACTCAACCTATTTTTATTCTGTCATACAGAATGGCACCAGTAGAACTCAAGGAACTTAAAGATCAGTTGAAGGATCTCTTAGATAAGGGATTCATCAAACCCAGCATTTCCCCATGGGGTGTGCCAGTATTATTCGTGCGCAAGAAAGATGGTTCTCTCAGGATGTATATTGATTACCGTCAACTCAATAAGGTCACGATCAAGAACAGATATCCTCATCCCAGGATTGATGATCTATTCGACCAACTTTAGGATGCCAGTTACTTCTCCAAGATAGACCTTAGATCCGGCTATCATCAGCTCAGAGTTAGAGAATGTGACATTCCTAAGACAGCTTTCCATACTCAAAATTTTTAGTCATGTCATTTGATCTTACGAATGCCCCTGCAACTTTTATGGATTTGATGAACCATGTGTTTAAGCAGTACTTGTACATATTTTTCATAGTCTTTATAAATGATATTCTGGTCTATTCTTGCATAGAGCGTGATCATACAGACCATCTCAGGATTGTTCTTCAGACTCTCAGGCACCATCAATTATTCTCTAAGTTCAACAAGTGCAAATTTTGGTTAAGATCAGTAGCATTCCTTGTCCATATTGTTTTCGGTAATGGCAATAGAGTAGATCCTTATAAAACTGAGGCAGTAAGAAACTGGCCCAGACCCGTATCTCCATCAGATATTAGGAGTTTGTTGGGTTTGGCTGGCTATTACAGATGATTTGTTGAGGAATTTTCTTCTATTGAATCTCCCATGTCCAGATTGACTCAGAAAAAGATTAAGTTTTTAGTGGTTAGATTTATGTGAGAAGATCTTTCAAGAGTTGAAGACTCGACTCACCTTAGCTCTAGTTTTAGCTATTCCAGATGGTTCAGATGGTTTTGTAGTCTATTATGATAAATCTAGAGTAGGTTTAGGCTATGTCCTCATGCAGCATGGTAAGGTCATAGCATACGCCTCCAGACAGTTACAGCCACATGAAAAGAATTATCCTACTCATGATCTTGAGTTAGCAGCGATAGTTTTTTCCTTGAAGATTTGGAGGCATTATTTCTATGGAGTTCATGTAGATGTCTTCACAGACCATAAAAGCCTCCAGTATATTTTTTCCCAAAAAGATCTCAATCTTTGCCAGAGAAGGTAGTTAGAGCTCTTGAAGGATTATGACATGAGTGTTCTTTATCATTCGGGCAAGGCTAATACTATGGCCGACGCTCTCAGTTGACTCTCTATGTGTAGTATTTCTCACATTGAGGATAGTAAGAAAAACATGGCTCAGGAGATCCTTCAGCTTGCCAGACTAGGCATTTGCTTAGTCGATTCTTCAGAGTGTGGTGTATGTGTTCATAGTAGTTCAGAGTCATCTCTAGTTTCTAAGGTAAAAGAGAAACAAGATAAGGATCCTAGCCTGGTCAAGCTCAAAGAGTCAATTCAGAATCAAAAAGTCGAGGTTTTCTCCTAAGGGGGAGATAGTGTTCTTCGTTGTCAGGGTCATCTATGTGTTTCAGGTGTAGATAAATTGAGGCAGCGAATTCTTGCAGAAGCGCATGGTGTGCGATACTCTATTCATCCAGGGGCCACATAGATGTACCATGACATCCTCCCACTCGATAGGGCCTGTATCATATAACCTCTTAGACTTCCACTGTTTGTACCAATCATGAGCAACATCCTGTAACTGGTAGGCAGCTAACTCAGCACTCTTAATAGAAGTAACACCCATGATGTCAATGACCTTCTGTACTTGGTCAATGAACTCTTGAGGGTCCTTATCAGACTTAGACCCATGGAAAGATGGAGAGTTCATCCGGGTAAAGTCCCGAACCCTAGTTTCTTTGGGATTGGCCACTGGATTGGCTAGAATGAGTGGTGGCCATTTATTCTGTGTATGCATAGACTGAGAAAGTATGGTAAATGCGGCTCTAAACTCCGTATGGGAAATACGTTTGCCTAAAGGATCTTCGGGCTGAGGAGCTGGCTGGTTTCTTCTCTTTGGGGCCATGGTCTGGACTAAGAGGAGAATGGATTAGACTGAGAGTTTAACTTGTGATTATGCTCACTACTAGATGTAGCTTTCAGACTTCCTAGGACTCTATTGAACCTTAGGCTCTGATACCAAGTTTGTAACACCTCGATTCGCTGAACCGGAATGCTACACGGTGCTCATGACCCCGAGGGACCACAAACTAACCTATGACTAATATCTGTACCTGTATACTGCAAATCATGATATAATAATGCGGAATAAATAGAACTGTAAGGCCATAAGTTTCAACTGAATAAAATCATATGGGTGAAAATACCCAAAAAAACTTAATCTGAAAGCTAAGTTTGAACATAAATCTGAACGTAAATCTGAAAGCCTCTAAACTATCTGAATAAGGAGTTGAAAGAACATGTCTCCAACTAACTCCGTAAAACTAAACTGAAGAAATAAATAAATGTATCAAATCATATTGTCCTTGAATCAATGAGGACTCATTGTGTCTCTACGACTTGAATGCTACCGCTACTGCTGGGATGGAGCTCGTATCTCGAAACCTATGGTGTAACATGAAAAATAAACACCATAGCACAAATGCGTCAGTACAACTGGAGTACTGAGTATACGAGGAAGGTAGGCTGAACATAAAGGGTTCCATACATGAACAACACTGACTGATTAATACGAACGTGGGAGTGCAAACACACATATATAGAAACTGGCACCATGAATACGTGATAGCATAACCTATAATCTAATATATGGTTTACTAATAACTTTTATGACTAATACTAAAATTTATAACATGGACGACTGTATCTGACAGTCCTGTATATACTAAAATCTGAAGAACGCCCTGAGTTCTTTTATTGAGACTGATACTGAAACTATGGGAAGTAATTTTTAACCGACATACCCCATGTATGCCATTATGGCTAAGCTGGGGTCCAATCTATGCCCCGACTGGAGGGGTGTCAATACCATGCCACGGGTAAGGACAGCCTGTGAGTGCCCTTATCTGGTGAGTACTCAATGAGAATGGTGGGAACCCTAAACTGATGAGTTAAGCCACCTCATCAACCCTAATCTGATAGGTTAAGATATCTCAACCTACGCTGGCTACATAGTTCAGGAATACAAGGATGACTACTAAGAATCACACCCTGAACTGGCGGGTGAGTTCCCATCCTCGGGTTTACTCGGTTCTAACCTCTACTCCCATCTGGAGGGACTAGACATGAATAACTGACTATGCATGACTTAATCTTACTGAATTCCATTGACTGGCAGAATGTTACTGATATATGACAACTGACTAAGATCATGCGGTTTTCCTAAGTCACATGACTGACTGAAGTCTATGGAATCATATCTTGAGTTTGGATATCATGAAACATGACATGGCTCTAGGCACATAGCTATAGTTTTTGGGTACAAGTACCCCCAGGACTCAATAGGAGGAAACTGACACACATGACATGACTTGATCACAAGATTTGAGTCCACAATTCACAATATCATAAGTAAGGCTTTCATAATAAGAATGATTCTCAACAAACTATCACATGATCGAGAATGCACACAACATGTATATACTTGAATGGCTTCAATAACATGGTCATTCCATATTGCAACAATATCATGAGCATCTTGTAAAAATTTTTCAATTCAAGACAATAGCATGGGGATCACGTTGAACGTAAACTTAGAACATGGAATAGTCATTAAGGACTTATTATGTCATAAAAGCATGATTTCTATTCCCTTAGGTATTTTTACAAACACCTTACATACACATCTTAGGCATAGGTGGATTCATTAAGATTACAAATATTCAACCACCAATTTCACATATTTATAAGTTAAATACCACCATATCCTCGCAATAAACATACAAAGATCCCATCTTAGGCATCATCAAACTCCAACCATATGAACATCAACCACCAATAATATAAACAGCATAATACAAAATTTAGAAGATGGTTCTTGAGCTTCATGGACAAAAGGAGTCCATGAATCAACTCACGCATACCTTAGAAGGAAGATTCTTGATGATTGACGGAGGAATTTCCTTGAAATCGGATCTTCAAGCTTAGTTACGTAACCCTAGTTGTTTTTCTCTTTTAGTTCTCTTGGATGATGATGTTTGAGATGATAATAGGGTTGTAATATGTTTAGAAGCTATATATTTTGTAGGGTTAAGTTTAGGGACATGTAAGGAGTGTTAAAAGACTTAATTACCCTTAAAATAACTCAAAACGGAGTGTTTTGGCACCTAGAACTGACTTAGGTGGCACCCAAGTGATTGCCTAAGCTAGGTTGGGCTGCGCCTAACCAATCTCCTATGTTTGGTTGGGTGGCGCCTAACCAATCGTCTATCCTTACTATCTCTCACAAAAATAGGCATCACTTTTCGCTCGGGTATTGGATTAAGGCGAAATTGGTATCGTTGGAAACATAATTTGATTCTTTACAATTTGGTGGGTCTAAATCAACCAAAATACCACATTAACATTGAGTTATACTCGTTCAAAGATGACCCTCACAAAATCGAACACTAAAACTTGAGGGATTCAAAAACTCTTAGCTTGTATTACCTTAAGTGACTCATATGAACATGTTTAATGCATCATAAGCTATCCTATCACTAGGATATTCATTGTAAGTCATGTACTCAAGTATGAATCATAGGATAGGAGATTTCATACGTAGGAACACTTATTCACTTCCTAGCTTAGAAACATGGGGGTATTATAATCCCGAAGGACTACTAGCTAACCCATGACTGGTACATGCTACAATAATTATATAATGATACTAAAATATGCAGAATAATGGGCTAAAATACCATAAGGTTCAAAACAGAAACATAACTGATAATGTGGTATAACAATACCAAGACTAAAATAACTGTCTGAACATATTATAGTGTGAACATCTAGTCTGAAAGCCTCTAAACTATCTAAATAAGGAGTTGATAGGACATATCCCCAACTAACTTCGTCTACTAAAAACTAAACTGAAATAATGAAATTATCATAGTATCCTCAAATGATGAGGACTCACTACAATCTATTGTTGCTGGCTGAATCTGAACTGCTAAGGAAGCTCTAGAGCTGGTACGTCTGAACCTATGGTATAAAACACCATAGTGCAAACAAAAAGTATGCTTTAGTACATATGAATATACTGGTACGCAAAATGAGGTAAGGATGAATACAAGGGTTTATATACATGAACTATATCTGACTGAATGTCATGAGAATACATGTATCACTATATATGTTGTAACTAAAATCTTGACAATTCTGAATACTGAGCTTTACTGATAACTAATATAACTGATACTGGGTGACTATATCTGATAGTCCTGATTCTGATGGAACTAGCTGAGTTTTGTACTGAATTAAGTGACTATATCTGACAATCCTAAAATTTGTAGAACTATCTGAATTCTATTACTGAGACTGAGACTAAGACTGTGACTATGGAGGTAGTCATATAACCGACATGCCCCAAATAAAGCAATGTAGCTGAGTTGGGGTCCAATCTATAACCCTAATTGGAAGGGTGTCAATACAGATCCACTGGTAAAGACAAGCTATGAGTAACCCTCATCTAAAAGTGTCCCCAAAGGAGAATGGTAGGACCCTCAACTAGCAGTGTTAATTTACCTTATCAACCCTTAACTATCAGTGTTGATGTCTCAACCTATGCTGGCTACATAGTTCTGTAATACAAGGATTGCTTCTAAGGGTCACGCCCTCTACTGTCAGTGTGTTCCCTTATCATTGATTTTGCTAGATGTTGAATCTTACTCTCAATTAAATAGACATTGAACTAATTATACTGAGATAAACTTGACTGAGTTCACAGAGTTATGGGACTGATGAAATATTACTGAAGTCTGTTAACTGACTAAGTTCATGAGATTACTAAGTTTTCCTGAGTCATGTAACTAACTGAATCTACTGAGTTCTGAAACTGGCTGAGAATACTACTAATCATGGTGTGACTGAGATAATCTTGAAACTGACACTAGCTCTAGGTACACAACTAAATTATCGGGTATTGAATACCCCTAGAACTCGATAGCATAAAAATAAATAGGACATGATACTTTGTGAGCTCCTAACAATTGTTAACAATTCATAATACTACCATTGTGGGATTTCATGATGCACTTGATACTCATGGTCTTGCACATGAATAGGAATACATTCCAACATATCATAAGTTCACAATCTAGTCTCATGAACACTACAAAATATACCATTAGAATGGGAGTTATTTTGAACATGTAGTTATAGCCTAAGTTCATTATGTAGATTACTAAGGGTTCATAAAACACAATTCTACTCACTTAGGCATTTTATCATACACATGGAATGCATATACTTAGGCTTAGGCCTGAACATTAACACTTTTACATCATGGCTACATTAATCAGCCTAATTTCATGAAATTCAATCCATATGCTAACACAATATCATGAAAACATACTAAAGATTCCAAGTTGGGAATCATACAACACATCAACCTGATCATAATCAATCTACAACATGAATATCAAAATTTATAATTTAAAATTGGATTCTTGGACTTCAAGGATGAAATGGATCTTTGGATGAACACTTTACATACCTTAGAACGTAATCCTTAAGAGTTCTTGAAGAAATTCTTGAGCCTTGTTCTTGAATTTTGAAACTAGTGTTCTTGCTATTGAGAGAGAAAGATGAATTTTGGGGAAACTTGTATGATAATGAATTATTTAGGTCATTTAGGGATCAATTTCGTATTTGGGGCTGACCTGGTTCGTGGGAAAATGACCTGTTTACCCAACATGCCGCGCCATGATCGTGTTAAGCCTCAGTCGTGTTGACTCTGTCAACCTATAACAATGTTAACCAACACGATAAGTGGTACGGCACGCCAAGATTACATTGGTCCACTATTTTGAGACTCCAAACATGGTCTAAACGAATTCCAAAAAATTCCAAAACTTTTTTGGGTACACCTAATGTACTTCATTATCATGAATTAAAAAAAATATAAACTATTAAAGGACATTAAGGTCGCGAAATGAGATTTCCAACCTTCGAAGGCCAAAAATAAACTAAGTCTAGAAACTTAGCTAGGATTTTCTAAGTCTGGGACCCCTTGACAAGCTTAAAGGACTTGATTAAGCTTAGGAATTTTGCGGGGTGTTACAAGAGAAGGCAATAGGATTCTTAAATGTAATAACCATTTTACCTTATGGGTCAAAACCCTCATGTAAATCCCAAACTTCAATAATCAAGACTAAGTCATTCTACCCATAATCAATCTTAAAATTTACATTCATATGCAATATCTTACACACATCATCTTACAAAATGAGTAGACAAAAGCCTACCTTAATGTCTAACTAAAAAGCCTTAAATTATTCACCAAATGTCCGTCTTCACCTCACGATCCCAAAATATTGTCATGCCATCAAAATCATAATCTACTCATCTATACGAGAATAACGATACCCATATTGCACCATTGTACTTCGGGTCCAAAAATGACATCAAAACCCCATGTGGGTTCAACTTATGGAAAACAAGTTTTTGAGACCAATCCAATGTTCATACATGCTCAAGGAATCATAACCCCCAAAAGTGGGTGAAACCAAGCCAATTTAGGACTAAAATCAAGCCTTCAAGCTATTGGGGTTTTAGGTCAAGAACCAAGAAAATTCACCAAGAAAGGGATGAAATCTTACCTCAAATCAAAAGATAATTGCAAAAATATATGTTAATATAGCTCCCAAGTCACCCAAAAAGTCTCAATTTTGAGTTATAACACTCTGTAGGTCTTTTTCTCTCAAGGTATGGATGAAAAATAGGATAAATCTGACCTAAGGAGTCTATTTATACCTCTTCTAGGTAATCAGGTGTGCAATCGCACATGCAGGTGTGCAATTTCACACCCTAGCATCAAGAGCACATGTGGCGATCGCCATAACCCTTTCTGCAATTTCACTACCCTTCTTGCACACACTGGTGCGATCATAACTCAAGTGGTGCAATCACAGAGGCACCAGTTATCAGTTGAAACTTGGAAATTTTTCCAAGTTTCTGCCAAGGCCTCAAGATTAGTTAAGAATTTAATATATGCAAATGAACTATGTAACTACACTATATTCAATGTTCAAGACTTAATGGAAAAGTCAGTTTTTCCATTCGAGACATTGCAACAAATATGGGCCCTACACCCATATTTATAATTTTCCAACTTTCTAACATATACGTTGAAATGAGCTTAGGTGCATTGGGACCCTAAACAAAGGTTTACCTAGCCTAAAATTGATATTTTAGGGCTATTTATACAGTCAGAATTTGCATACGAGATTGTTATACTAAAATTTTTCTCCATTGCCCTTTGGAACCAGCAAAGACTTGTAAATAGAGAATTAACTCTAAAAACCAAATGAACTATCGGATAACCAAACTAGTAGTCTTGAATTGGGGAAGCTATGGAAAATCTCTAATGGCAAAAATAAGCAAAAATATGAAAAATGATATGAAGGGTCATTACAATATCCACTACTAAAAGGACTTTCATCCCCGAAAATCAATGGATAGATACATCTCAAAAGCTTGAAATGATGAGGTACTAATTCTACATGCTCCGAACACGATTTCTTAGATAATCAATAAGAAGAGACAAGACTTCCAAGTAATCTTTCCACAGGTTCCTTTTTTCAACCAACTCTCTCACTTCTCTTTGAAATAGCTAAAACTCAACTTAAACCACCATTTGTCCTCTAATTGACCAAAAAAATCCTGATATATACAAATTTGAACCACAACACACTAATACCATCTTGATACAAGTACAAATCAACAAAGTCTCATCCAATCGTTGACTCCAAATCCAAATATAACATTCCCTTACCAATCCATACTTGTTATCTACTCCAAACTAAAAGGAAAATCTTCAGGGCCCTATCCACGTACTCTCATCTTGGAGAACTTAAAGGACTAAACTGATCTACTGAAATTGCATATGACAAACATAAGAATAAGCTCATAAGGCACTATCAGGGCACATAAATAGAGATAATAATTAAATGCAATCTATGATAATGTTACAACTAATCTAGATGGAAATTTAACTAAAATTCATAAGATGAGGGCATATCTACTCATTACAGATTGATCCATCCTAGGATGCCCCATTAATCGAGAATGAAACCATATTGAATTCAAAATAATAGTTGTACTCCCACTGAGTATATCATCCAAAATTCCCAAAGAAAACTAAAGAACTATGGCCAAAGCTTAAGGAACCAATATTGGGTCCATGGGCTATCATCTGAACACTTATCAACTATAATCCATCTAAAGTTGAGAAGATCAAATCGGTAACCACAAAGTAGGCTTAACCAGCCTATAAATAAAATCTAAACTAATATAAATCTAAAATGAAGGCTCCAGTCAAGCACTACAATTACAAGCTAAAATCTCAACACCAAGGCTAAATCACTCGATCTTAAATTCCCAAACCTAACCTGAAGATGGATAGGCATTCATGCTCTAAGTCTATCATAACTTCCAAATTCCCATTCCTAGGTATCAAGTCAAAAATCCAGTTAATAAGTCTATATTAATGTCAACTACTCATATCGACCTTAGTATCCAAATATGACATATCAAAGGTAAATCATACCAAGCCAAAATAGAGATATAGATAAAGAACAAAATCACCACATGGATAAACCATCAACTCAAAATGCAAATAGCCAGCTCTATATCAGCTAGAGGGCACGAAATATAGCCACAAAATAGAAATTATGCTAAAGGATAAATTATCAACTTAAAATGCAAATGATCCATTGCATAACTGCTGGAGGGCATGAACCACCAAAACATTCTCAGAGACTTATATAGGCTACAAACCATACTAGTAATAGCACAACTCCAACAACTCATAGAAATATAACTCAAGCTAGAAACCAACTAATCCCACACTCCATCTCGGTAAAGAATAGCCATATACATATATCATTGAGGAAAAATACTTCACCAAGCCTTATTAGGCCGAATAAACTCTGAAATAAGGATTTTTTGTATCCACCTAAGTAGAATAATCATCACTCCATCTATCCATGAATTACATCATCGAAGAAAAAATACCAATCTCAAAACCATGGCCAAAGTCAAGACCACCACAAGAAAAATCAATCAACTCAACATAAAGAATCTCTATTTTTTCAGCTTAAGCAGCAGTCATAGGAACTATCACCTGTCTCTAACTCTTTAGCCCCACTAAAGCGAGAACTGCATCACGTTGAGAATGGAGCATCCAACTCCATACTTCTAATAACGGCAAACCATCACTAGGAGATGAAGCCCACAAATCTAAAAGATAAATCCAAGACATCTTAATATCAATATCAAACCACTGTCGGGCAACGACATAGCAATATATGGAAAATGGACCCAAAACTAGTCAATATAATATTTGAGCTATATAGAAAGACAAAGTGAAAACCTACACAACCTAGGAGGGAAGTCTAAGAATCCCAACTCAAGAACAAAAATACAGCTATATTTCTAAATCTAGAACCATATCATAACCACAAAATATCACTTACCTTTGATACCATAATTCACTCCACTATAAATCTAGCACAGTAAATAAAATAGGAAAACAATCAGCCTTGCCTCACTATAGGAAACAAATCATCATATCAACATATATCTTCTCAAACCACCAAATAAAAATCACAAAGAAATGGAATTCTAGCTAGATAACACTATCTAGACAACTTCCCAGAAAGGATCAATAACACAAAGAAATAAAAGTAATAGTAATAGAAATATTAACATCAATATAATTAATAGGCAGTACCAAAATAAGCAACAATAGAAAGTACCACTCAAAGAGACATAATAAGGCCAATGTGCCAAGATAAATAAAACACTATAGGTTTTGGCCCTTGGAAATTTCCTAAGCTTTGAGCTCACTGGTCCTATAATAACTCATCATATGAGTCATATAATGTGGGTATAATTTAGGTGTCCTAACACATAAGGTGTCCATTATTGGTGGTTGGGTTTGTTGTGGTTATAATTTAGTGGTATGGGTCGTTAGGTATGGTGAAGGGTCGTTAGGTTGATCATTCACTTAATCAGAAACTTAATAACTTGAGTTCTCTCTAAGTACGAGTGGCTTACTAAGAGCCATGAGGATAGGTCACAAATTATTGAGGGAAGTCATATATTTTCCAGTGTCACTCTCTTTGAATTCTGTCATGGGTACGACTGGACCATACGAGTTGTATGGTTTGGCACGAGTGGGGGTAATGGAGTTGTATGTTAAATAGTATGTAGGTGTCCAACTCACTTTCTTGGTGAAAACTCGATGATACAATTTGTATGTTGTGGTCACAAGTCAAGGGGTTAACTCATATCCACCTGATGTAATTTTACAATTTTACAATATTTAGTTGGGGGCATTCTAGACATTTCCTCTTTTAAATCCTTTGGATACCACGACATAAAATACCTTTTGGTCCTTCATTAACCTATTATTCTCAACCAAACACTCTTAAAATATCTCTCAAAATCCCTCTCAAGCAAAGGGCTAGGATTTTATCAAGATAATCAATTGGGGGTTTTCAAGAGTGATTCTCTTCTTCTTGCTTGGTGTCTAAGGTATGTTACTGCTCCCTCATTCTTATTTTAAAAAGTACATGTTTTTTAATATTTGGTTTTCATGGTATTGCTATGATTTTTACTTAATGGTTGGGGGTTTGTGATTTTCATGGTTGAACAATGTTTCTAATGGTTTAATAATGTTTTTCATGCTTTTAATATGATTTTAACATTGTGGAATGCATCGTAATGGTAAATGGATTTAGGGATACTTCGGATTCCCCAAATTACTTGGATATGGGTTTGTAACATATGTGCCCTTAACTTGTTTGTTAAAATGCCAATGAAAACGATGTTGTCACATAGTTTGACTATTCTTGAAATCTTTACATTACATAAAAGTTAATGGAACATAAATAGGTTTAATTGGTTTTACATATTTTGGAATGGCCTTGGTGGCCATTGTCTTGGTTCAATTAGAATCTTTGTAGTCAAATTGGTTTAATGGCTTTGGTATGGAATAAAAGGATAGACTTTCAAGCTCTAATTTTAGTATGACAATACCAATGGTAAATTCCTAGTAAAAGACTCCTTGGTAAATGGTTGTAATATGTAAATGGTTATAATATGGGCTTAAAGAGAGGGTGTAATAATTCCCTGGAAGGTGGAGGTCCCGGGGGGACCAATACCAGAAATTCATGTTTACTGATGTGAGGTTTGGTCATGGTGAACCTATGCATGATATCACATTTTTTATTTTCAGAGAAGTACTAGTAATCTCAAGTTCTTTTTTCTGGTCGTGTGGCTAATATACACTGGGGCCCTTTCAGTAGGGGGAGCTGAACCCATATATCCCATGGGTAGTTTTTAGGATGGTTAATCTACACAGCACAGGCAAAGGTTTTAAATACATGCTAAACTCGATTCCCAATCCCGGCATGGTATATATGTGATTGCATATGGTTATTTACTTTGATTTTAAATTATTGGAATTATATTATCTTATCCTTGAGTACATACTAGAATTCACTCCATTAACCATCTTTGGTCATTATATCCCCACACAATGCAGGTATCGGCCATACAACCATTTCTCCTGCTCAGAGACTTGGATTTGGGGAAAGCTTTGATTCAGACTTAAGTGGTGAGCTTCCATACTCCAGAAGGCTCCATTTCATGATATGGATTTTTTATTATTATTATCTCTTTGGTTTTATTTTGTGTTTGGTCGGTGGCATGTCCCAACCAGATGTTATTGATTCTGGTTAGAGGCTTTGTCAGACTACTATGGTAATGGGCAGTGTTAGTATTGGTGTCAGCCTTTGTATTGGTATTGGCATTAAGGTTGAGACCAGTTTGATAACTAGTGAAGGTTATTGGATTTTGATCATAGTCATTAATTAATATCTTTAAACTATTATTAGTTTATCTTATTATATATCTAAAATTTATCTGACATAGGGTGTAGGGTGGTTATGGTTGGGTATTGGGGGTAGTCTCCTAACCTGGTTAGACTTGAGATACCCAACACGACTAGGTCCTAGTTTGGGTCCTGTCATATTAGTATTAGAGCCTTAGGTTCATGGCTAATTGGGTGTCCAATAAAGCTGTGTCGAGTAGTGTCTCTTTTAAGAGTGTGTAATACGCCTCACTCATAAGGGAGAGGCTATAAGGCATTTAGGAATATTTCTCTTTCTTTTGTTCTATTATCAAGTTGTAGAGTCTAAGGTCTTGAATTCTTCTCTAATTTTCATTTGTTTGCTTTTTAGATTATGCCTCCTCGAAGATCTAAATCTCACAAAAACTTCTCTGTCCTACCTGAAGATAATATTGATGGGACACATCCTACTGATGAGGTCCAGACTCGATTTAGGGGTCTAGTTCCTATTTTTCCTCTTAGAGTTCTATCAGTTGCATCTAGTATTTCTCAAGCCCCTCATTCTGACGTGATGAATATTGTGTTTTGTCAGTCTATCCATATGTTGGCATAGCTGGTATCTTCTCAAGTTGAACATTGTACTTTTGTTACTCCATCTTCTCAGGCCACAAGGGTTGGTCATTTTATGAGGTTGAATCCTCCAACCTTTACTAGTGTTAAGGTAGAGGAGAACCCCCAAGGTTTTCTAGATTAGATGAAAAAGATCTTTCATATTATGCATGCCAAAAATATAGAGGTGATAGAGTTTACCGCCTACCAGCTGAAAGATGTGGCGTACTAGTAGTACGAGGAATAGGATCAGTCAAAGGGTGACAATGTTGATTCAGCTCTATGGGGGGATTTTTTTAATGCTTTCCTGGACCACTTCTTTCCTTTGGAGTTAAGAGAAGCAAAGACAGAAGAGTTTGTTAATCTAAAGCAAGGTAAGATGTCAATCAAGGAGTATGCCTTAAAGTTTCACCAATTATCTCGGTATGCTCCAAAATTAGTTTCCATCATGAGGGCTAGAATGATGAAGTTTTCTTCTGGGTTATCTCGAGACTTGATTTAGAGAAAAAGGCTACATTATTTAACAAGGACCTAGATATCTCTAGGTTGGTTATATACATACAGCAGGTAGAGGAAAAGAAAAAGAAGCAGGTTGAGATAGCAGAGAGCCAGAGCAAAAAGTTTAGCTTTTCTAAGTAGGGTGGTGTCCAATGGCAAAGTGGCAGCAATACTGGAAGTGTCCCAAGAAGCAGTTGGGCAATTTGGGGTCTTACTTGATGGCTAGTGCTCCCTACCCAAAGTCGTTGGGTGACTGTATTTCCAAGGTAGTAATAACTATAAGGAACAGGCTGCCTAATCTCAAGCTAGCAGGGCACAGTCAGCTCTATCATATCCTCTCTACAAATTTAGTGGTCGGTTTTATCAGGGTTAATGTGATGAAGGAATGGACAAGTACTTCAACTGTGGCTAGCCAGGGAACATGTCTAGGAGTTGCCCAATGGCCAAGGTTGATTTAGAGGCAAAGAATGTTCCAGTTACCTCTTCATTAGCTCTAGTACCAAAGGGTGCACCATCTAGTTTTGGCACTGCTCAAAACCTTCTCTATGATTTTACTACCATCCAGGAGTTTGAGGCATCATTCGATGTCATGAATGATATGTTGAAACTCTTTTCTTGTGATGTGTACTATTTTTTTGATCGAGTGTCCACTCTCTTATGTGACCCCATTTATGGTTGTATATTTTGGTTTTGGTCCTAAGTGTGCTTTGGACCTTTTTTATATTTTACCTGAGTGGGTAACTCTGTGGTGGCTAGAATAGTCTATAGGGGTTGTGTGGTATCTTTTGGTGGTTGGGAGAATTTGGTGGATCTTATTGAATTAGATATGTTTTATTTTTATATCATATTAAAGATAGATTGGTTGCACTCATGCTATACTTTTCTAGACTGTCGAATCCATAAGGTTGTCATTAAATTCCTTAATAGTCAGTTATTGAGTGGAAGGGTGGTTCCCTAACCCCTAAGGGTAAGTTTATATTGAATCTTAGAGATCAGAGATTAATATCTAATGGGTGTCTCTATTATTTAATCTGGGTTAAATATCCTAATTTAGAGGGTCCATTTTTGCATCGTCCCGGTGGTCAACTAGTTTTTTGAGGTCTTTCTTAATGACCTTCCTAGTGACCCTCTTGATAGGGAGATTAATTTTAGGATTTATCGTGTTCTGGACACTCTTCTAATTTCTATTCCTCCATATAGAATGTCTTTGGCTGAGTTAAAGGACATTAAGGATCAACTACAGGATCTTTTAGACAAGGGTTTCATTTGTCCTAGTGTATTTTCATAGTGTGCACCGGTGTTATTCATGCGTAAGAAGGATAGTTCCCTTCAGATGTGCATTTATTACCAGAAGTTGAAAAAAATGATGGTAAAAAATAAATATGCTCTTCCTCGGATATATATTAGTTTGATCAATTGCAGGGTGCTAAATTTTTCTCCAAGATTGATCTTCAATCTGGGTACTATCAGTTAAAGATAAAGGAGGTAGATATCCCTAAGACTGCCTTCCATACTTGGTATAGACATTTTGAGTTTCTGGTTATGTCTTTTGGGTTGACGAATTCCCCGGCGACATTAATGGATTTGATAAATAGAATCTTTTGTTCGTTACTAGATTTGTTCATTATTGTGTTTATAGACCATATTCTAGTGTTCTTTAAGAGTGAGGTGGATCATGATAATCACTTCTACATTGTATTGCAGACCCTAAAAAAGTAGTAGTTGTATCAGAAAGTTTCTAAATGTAAATTCTGGTTAAACGTTATCACTTTTCTAGGTCATGTCATTTTTAGTGAAAGGATCATGGTGGATCCACAAAAAGTTAGATTTGTGACGAAGTAGCCTAGACCCATGACTCCAACTGACATTCAAAGCATCTTAGGTTTAGTTGGTTACTACAGAAGGTTTGTGGAAAGTTTTCCTTATATAGCTTTCCCGTTGACTAAGCTAACTCAAAAAAAGGTAAAGTTCTTGTGATCGGATCCTTATGAAGGTAGTTTTAAGAAGCTGAAGGATAAGCTGATTTTTGCTACAATTTTGACCTTTCCTAATGGAACATATGGATTTGTGGTATATTGTGATGCATCTCGTATGGGGATTGGTTTCATCATGATGCAACATAGCAAGGTGATAGCTTATTCCTCTAGACAATTGAAGGTACATGAGAAGAATTATCCAACTCATGACTTGAAGCTTTTGGATATGGTGTTTGTGTTAAAAACTTGGCATCACTATTTTATAGAGTGCATATGGATATCTTTTTAGATCATAAGAGCTTGCAATATGTGTTTAATTAAGAAGAGATTAACCTCATGAAAAAGAGATAGCTTGAGCTACTCAAGGATTATGACATGAGTCTTTACTACCACCCAGGTTAAGCTAATGTGGTTACTGATGCTCTTACAAGTTTATCCATGGGGAATCTTGATCCTATGGAAAATGAGAAGCAACAGTTAGTGAATGATATTTATCGTTTGGCTAATCTTGAGTTCACCTCTTCGAATTTGAGGATGATGGTGTATTTGTACAGGTGGTGGTGCAGTCATCTCTTGGTGCGGTGATCAAGAAAAAGTAAGTGATAGATTTTATCTTAATAAGGATCAAGGGTGATATAGGTAGGAAGTAGGTGATAGCCTTTAAAATTAGTGGTGATGATAACTTATCGGTATCAAAGGATGTTATGTGTTCCCAATATAGATGGTTTATGAGAGAGGATCCGGGCTGAGGCATATGAGTCACATTATGTTATTCATCCTGGTTTGACAAAAATGCATCATGACCTTAAGGAGATATATTGGTGGATCAATATAAAGAGAGATGTGACTAGTTGTATAGCTAAGTGCATGGTGTGCCAACAAGTTAAAGTTGAGAGAATAAGGCTCAGAGGATTGTATAAAGAGATTGAGTGCCTATGTAGAAGTAGGAGGTGATCAATATAAACTTCGTTACCAGTCTTCCATGGTCTTGAATTAGTTTGATTTGATTTGGGTCATTGTGGATAGGATGAAAAAGTCTGCTTATTTCTTGTATATGAGGACTAATTTCTCGACTGAGGATTATGTAAGGTTGTTCCTCCAAGAGATTGAAGTTGCATGGGGTTCCTATTTCTATCATCTCGAATCACGGTACACAATTTTCATCTCACTTTTAGTGGTTATTTCAAAAAGTTTTAGGGGCAAATGTGAGTCTTAGTACTGCTTTTCACCCATAGTCTGATGGGCAAGCAGAAAGGACTATCTAGATATTTGAGGATATGCTTCGAGCTTGCACTATTGACTATGGTGGTAGTTCAATTGAGCATTTTTCTCTTTTAAAGTTTGCCTATAATAATAGCTACCACTTTAGGATTTTAATGACTTTATTTAAGGCATTGTATTATATGAGGTGTAGATCTCCTATCGGGTGGTTCAAGGACAGAGAGGTAGAGATATTTGGCTCTTATTTGGTTCAACAAGCCACAGAGAAGGTGAAGGTAATTTAGGATAGACTTAAGGCTGCCTAAAGTTGCCAAAAGTACGATGCCGATATAAGGAAAACGAAGTTGGAATTTGAGGTTGGGGATAGGATATTCTTGAAGGTATCTCCCATAAAGGGAGTGATGCGGTTTTGGAAGAAAGGGAAGTTTATTCCCTTGTATTTTGGTTCGTACTTGGCTTTGAGAAGGCTTGGTAATATTGTGTATGAGTTAGAGTTGTCTTCTAGTTTGAGCTCTATTCACCCGATATTCCATGTTTCTATGTTGAGAAAGTGTATGGAAGAGCCATTGTAAATTGTGTCTATCAAGGATATTGGTATCTCAGATTCCCTATCTTATAAGAAAATCATAGTTGATATCTTGGATTAGATGGTTCATCGGTTGAAGACCAAGGACGTGGCCTCGATAAAGGTTCTATAGAAGAACCATAAGGTGGAAGAGGCGATATGGGAAGCTGAAAAAGACATGAAGTCCAAGTATCCATTCATATTTTCCACTTTGAAAATTTGAGTGTAAGGTATTTATTGTTCTTAAAATCACTGTTTTCTAACTTAGTTATTGATAAGAAATGAGGCATGTGGAGTCCAAATCGTACTTTTAATGCCTTGTCCCATTATTCGGAGATGAATGATCTAAGTGGGGAAGACTTGAAAAACCCTAGGTTTTGGCCCTTTCAAGTTTCTTGAGCTTTAATCTCAATAGTTTTGTAACCACTCATCATACGAGTCACATGATGTGGGTATGGGTCAAGTGATCCAACTCGTAAGGTATCCAGAGATGGTGGTTGGGTTTTTCTTATGGTTATAATTTAGTGGTATGGGTTGTTAGGAGTGGTGATGGGTCTTTAGGGTGATCCTTCACTTAATCAAAAACTTAGTAGCTTGACTTGGATCTAAATATAAGTGGATCACTAAGAGCCGTGAGTACCAGTCACCAGTCATTGTGGGAAGTCGTATGTTTTCTAGTGTAAGTCCCTTTGAATTATATCTTAGGTACGACTAGACCATAGAGTAATATGGTCTGGTCACGAGTGGGGGCAATGGAGTCATATAGTGGAAAGTGTATAGGTGTTCAACTAACTGTCTTGGTGATGTCTTGAAGGTATGAGTCGTATGTTGTGGTCATATGTCAAGGGGTCGACTTGTAGCCACCTATGGCAATTTTACAGTTGTAAGTTGGGGGCATTCTGGACATTTCCCCTGTTAACTCCTTTGGATACCATGACATAAAACACCTTTTAGGACTTCATTAACCTATTATTCTCAATTAAACACTCTTAAAATCTCTCTCAAACTCCCTCTCAAGCAAAGTGCTAGGGTTTCATCAAGATAATCAATTGGGGGCTTTCAAGAGTGATTCTCTTCGTCTTCCTTGGTGTCTAAGTCATGTTACTCTGGGGGCTTTCAAGAGTGATTCTCTTCGTCTTCCTTGGTGTCTAATTTATGTTACTCCTCCCTCATTGTTATTTTACAAAGAACACGTGTTTTAATGTATGGTTTTCATGGTATTGTTATGATTTTGACTGAATAGTTGTGGGTTTTGGATGTTCATGGTTGGACATTATTTCTAATGGTTTATGATGTTTCTTTCATGCTTTTAATACAATTTTGACATTGTGGAATGATGCTAATGGTAAATGGATTTAGGGGTACTTTGGATTCCCCAAATTACTTAGTTATGATTTTGAAACATATGTGCCCTCAACTTGTTTGTTAAAATACTAATGAGAATGATTTTGTCACATAGTTTGACTATTCTTCCAATCTTTTCATTACATTAAAGGAATGGAACTTAAATTGGTTTGGGTGGTTTTAAATGGTCTAGAACGTCCTTAGTGGACATGGTCTTTATATCATTGGAAACATTAGAGTCAACTTGGTTTAATGGCTTTGGTATGGCATAAAAGAATAGACTTGTATGCTCTAGTTTGGGTATGATGATACCAATGGTTATTGCCTAATAAAAGACTCCTTGGTAAATAGTTGGAATATGTAAATAGTTTTAATATGAGCTTAAAGGGGGTGGGTAGTAAAGTCGTGGAAGGTGAAGGTCCCAGGGAGATCAATACTAGAAACTCATGTTTGTCGATACGAGGTTTGGTCATGGTGATTATGTAAATAATGTCACACTTTATACTTTTGGAGAAGTACTAGCCATTTTAGGTTCTTTTCTCCGGTCATGCGACCAATATGCACTGGGTCTCTTTTATTTGGGTGAGCTGAACCCATATATCCTGTGGGTGTTATTTAGGATATCAAAGCTACACAGCCTAGTTAAAGGTTTTAAAAATGCATGCTAAACCCTGTTCCCCATCCTGGCACAGTATATATGTATAGATGTGATTGGATATGGTTATTTACTTTGGTTTTGAATTACTAGCATTATTTTATCTTATTCCTTAGTACATTTTAGTGTTCACTCCTCTAACTATCTTCAGGCATTGTATCCCCATGCAATGCAGGAATCAGCTATACTAGCACTCCTTCTTCTCAGTGGCTTGGATTCGGGGATAGCTTTGAGTTAGACTTAAGTGGTGAGCTTCCAAACTCCGGAAGGCTCCATTTCATGTTATGGACTTCTTTTATTTTTCTTATTTCTCTTGTTTGGTTTTGGCTATGGTCAGGGGCATGTGACCGAATGTTATTGATTCTTGTTAAAGCCTTTTTCAGAATACTATGGGCATGGGTGGCATCAGTATTGGTGTAATCCTTGGTATTGGTATTGGCATTGGGGTTGACATCAGTTAGATAATGTGTTGAGGTTGTTGGATTTTTATTATTGAATTTAATTATTGTCTTTAAACTATTATTGTCTTATCTTGTTATATGTTCGCAGTTCATCCAACGAAGGGTGTCGGGCAGTTATGGTTAGGTATTAGGGGTGGTCTTCGATCCTAGTTGGAATTGAGATACTCCATATGACTAGGACCTGGTTTGGATCATGTCAGATTGGTATCAGAGCCTAGGTTCATGGTCAATTAGGTGTCTGACAAAGTCATATTGACTAGAGTCTCTTTTAAGGGTGTGTATTGCTCCATACTCATAAGGGACTGGATACAAGGCATTTTAGAATATTTCTCTTTCTTGTGTTCTATTTACAAGATTTAGAGTCTAAGGGATTGAGTTCTTCTCTAATTCCTGTTTGTTCAATTTTCAGATCATGCCTCCTCAAAGATCTTAAGCTTATGGAAACTCCTCTATCCTACCAGAGGAAAATATTGATGGGACCCATCCTACTTATAGGGTCCAAACTCGGTGTATGGGTCCAATTCCTGATTGCCCTCCAGTAGTTCCACCAGTTCCCTCCAGTCCTTTCTGAGCCCCTCAAGATGATGTAATGAAAGTTGAGTTTCGTGAGTCTATCCATATGTTGGCACAGGTGGTATCTTCTCAGGTTGAGCGTGGTACTTCTTTTACTCCATCTTGTAAGGTTAAAAGGTTAGCCAGTTCATGAGGTGGAATCCTCCAACCTTTACAGGTGTTAAGGTAGAGGAGGACCCCTAAGGTTTTCTAGTTGAGATGGAAAAGATCTTTCATGTTATGCATGCTACAAATATAAAAGGCATAGAGTTTTCCACCTACCAGCAGAAAGATGTAGCGTACCAATGGTACGAGGAATGGGTTCAGTTAAAGGGTGATAATGTTGAGTCAGCTTTGTGGGAGCATTTCTCTAATGCTTTTCTAGATCGCTTCTTTTCTCAGGAGTTGAGGGAAGAAAAGGCAGAAGAGTTTATTAATCTGAAGCAAGGTAAGATGTCATTCAAGGATTATGCGTTAAAGTTTCACCAGTTATATCGATATGCTCTGAAGTTAGTTTCTACCATGAGGGCTAGAATAAAGAAGTTTGCATTCGAGTTGTTTCAAGATATTTTTTAGAGTAAGGTTAACTTATTGAACAAGGACATAGATATCTCTAGGTTGGTTGCATACATGCAGAAGGTAGAGGAAGAGAAGAATAAGAAGGTTGAGATGGTAGATAGGAAAAGCAAAAAGTTTAAATTTTTTAGCAGGGTGGTGGCCAATATCAGTATGGCAAGGATGGTGGGAAATGGCCTAAGGATGAGTAAGGCAATTCTGGGTCTTCCTCAATGGCTAGTATTCCCAACCTAAAGCCATTGGGCTACAGGCATTTCTAAGGTGGCGACAACTGTAGGGCACAAGGTGCCCAATCTCAGGCTAGTGGGGCACAGTAAGCTCCATCATATCCTCCTTGCAGATTTTATGGGTGGTTGCATCAGGGTTACTATGTTGAAGGAAACGACATGTGCTTCAACTATGTCCAACCAAGGCACATAGCTAGGAGTTATTCAGTGGCCAAGGATGCTTTGGATGCAAACAAGGTTCCAGTTGCCTCTTCATTAGCTATGACACCAAGGGTGCACCATCTAGTTCTGGGACTAGTCGAAACTATCTTTATGCTCTTATTACCCGCTAAGAGTTTGAGGCATCGCTCGATGTTATGACTAGTATGTTGATACTATTTTTTTGTGATGTGTTCAGCTTTCTTTATCTGGGTTCCACTTTCTCTTATGTGACCCCATTTGTGGTAGTGCATTTTGATTTCATTATCGAGTGTATTTTAGACCCTTTTTCTATTTCTACTCGATAGGTGACTCTGTGGTAGTACAAGAGTTTATAGGGTTTTGTGGTATCTGTGGGTGGTCGAGAGACTTTGGTGGATCTATTTGAATTAGATATGGTTGATTTTGATATGATATTAGGGATGGATTTGTTGCACTCATGCTATGTTTTCCTAGACTGTTGGACTCATAATAGTGTCTTTAAATTCCCTAATGAGTTGGTTATTAAGTTTGAGGGTGGTTTCCTCGCTCCTAAGTGTAAGTTCATATCATATCTTAGAGCTTGAATATTAATCTCCAAGGGGTATCTCTATTATCTGGTCTAGGTTAAAGAATCTAACTCAGAAGGTCCTTCTTTGTATTTCATCTCGGTGGTAAATAAATTTCTTGAGGTCTTCCCTAATTACATTCTTGATGCCCCTCCTAATAGGGAGATTAAGTATGGGAATGATCTTTCTCTAGACACTCATCTAATGTATGTTCCTCTCTATAGAATGGCTCCAACTGAGTTGAAGAAGCTTAAGGAGCAATAAAAGGATCTTTTAGACAAGGGTTTCATACGTCCTAGTGTGTTCTCGTGGGGTGCATCGGGTTTATTCATGAGAAAGAAGGATGGTTCCTTTTGGATGTACTTTAATTATTAGTAGTTTAATAAGGTAACGGTTAAGAATAAGTATTCTTTTCCTAAGATAGATGATTTGTTTGATCAGCTGCAGGATGCTAAATTTTTCTCCAAGATTGATCTTTGATTTGGGTACCATCGGTTAAAGATTAGGGAAGTGGATATCCCTAAGACTGCCTTTTGTACTCAATATGGGCATTTTGAGTTTCTGGTTATGTCTTTTAGGTTGACCAATGCCCCAACGGCATTCATGGATTTTATGAATAGAGTTTTCCATTAGTTTCTGAATTTGCTCATCACTGTGTTCATAGATGATATTCTGGTATACTCTAAGAGCGAGGTGGATCATGCTGATCACCTCCATATTGTATTGCAGACACAAAAAGAGTAGCAGTTGTATGCCAAATTTTCAAGATGTGAATTCTGTTTGAATGCTATAACTTCTTAGGTTATGTCATTTCTAGTGAAGAAATCATGGTGGATCCATAAAAAGTTGCAGTGATGAAAAAGTGGACTTGACCCACGACTCCAATCGCCATTCGGACCTTTTTGGGTTTAGCTGGTTTCTACAAAAGGTTTGTGGAAAGTTTTCCTTCTATAGCAGCGCCATTGACTAAGATGACTCAGAAAATGGTGAAGTTCTTATGGTTGGATGCTTGCGAGGGTAGTTTTAAGAAGCTGAAGTATAAGCCAACTTTGGCTCCAGTCTTGACCTTTCTCAAAGGAACAGATGGATTTAGGGTATATTATGATGCATCCCGTGTAGGGCTTGGTTGAGTTTTGATGCAGCATGGCAAGGTGATAGCTTATGCCTCTAGACAGTTGAAGGTACACGAGAAGAACTATCTAACTCATGAATTGGAGTTTTTGGCTATGGTATTCACATTAAAAATCTAGTGTCACTATTTGTATGGAGTGTATATGGATATCTTTTAAGATCATAAGATCCTGCAATATGTTTTAACTCAGAAAAAGCTTAACCTCAGGCAAAGAAGATAGCTTATGCTTCTCAAAGATTATGTCATGAGTCTTCACTACCACCCAGGTAATGCTAACGTGGTCATTGATGCTCTTGGCAAGTTATCCAAGGAGAGTCTTGATCATGTGGAAAAGAGTAAGCGGGAGTTGGTGAAAGATATTCACCATTTGGCTAACCTTGGAATTTGCCTCTTAGACTCTAAGGACGGTGGTATGTTTGTACAGGAGGTGGCATAGTTGTCTCTTGGTGCAGAGATCAATGAGAAGCAAGTGTTAGATCCTATCTTGATAAGGATCAAGGGTGATATAGGTAGGTAGAAGGTGATGGCCTTCAAGATTAGTGGTGATGGTACCTTGTGGTACAAAGTGAGGGTATCTGTTCCCAACATATATAGTTTACAAGAGAGTATCTTGGCGAAGGTGCATGAGTTGCCTTATGCTTTTCATCCTGGTTCAATGATAATGTATCATGATGTTAAGGAGATGTATGGCTTGAACAACACGATGTGAGATGTGGCTAGTTTTGCAGATTAGTGCATGGTGTGCCAACGGGTTATAGTTGAGCACATGAGGATCGGAGGATTGTATCAAGAGGTTGAGTTGCCTATGTGGAAGTGGTAGGTTATCAATATGAACTTTGTTACTGGTCTTTCACAATCGCGAAATTAGTTCGATTTGATTTGGGTCATCGTGGATAGGATGACAAAGTCTTCTTATTTCTTGCTTGTGAGGACTAATTTCTCGACTGAGGATCAAGCAAGGTTGTACCATCAAGAGATCATGAAATTGCATAGGGTGTCTATTTCTATCATCTTAGATCACAGTACTCATTTTTCATCTCACTTTTGGCAGTCATTTCAGAAAAGTTTGGGGACCAAAGTGAGTCTTAGTACTGCTTTTCACATAGTTGAATAGGAAATTAGAAAGGACTATTTAGACGTTAGAGAATATGCTTTAGGCTTGTGTGATTGACTATGGTGGTAGTTGGATTGAGCATTTGAATCTTATGTAGTTTTCAAAAAATAATAGCCACCGTTCTAGCATTAGAATGGGATTGTTTGAGGCATTGTATGGTAGGACGTATAGATCTCCTATTGGGTGGTTTAAGGTTAGTGAGGCAGAGTTGTTTAGCCCGAATTTGGTAAATCAATCTATAGAGAAGGTGAAGGTGATTTGGGATAGACTTAAGGCAGCCCAAATTTTCCAAAAGTCCTACACAGATGTGACGTAAAGAAAGTTGGAATTTGAGGTTAGGGATATGGTGTTCTTGAAGGTGGCTCCCATGAAGGAATTAATACAGTTTGGGAAAAAGGAAAAGCTTAGTCCCTGGTATGTTGGTCTGTACTTGGTTTTGAGTAGGGTTGTTAATGTTGTGTTTGAGTTAGAGTTGCCTTTTAGGTTGAGCTTCATTCACTTGGTATTCCGTGTTTCTATATTAAGAAAGTATATGGGTGATCCATCGTAAATTATGCCAATCAGGGATATTGGTATCATGGATTTCTATATTTTTAGGAGATCTCATTGGAGATCTTAGATCGGCACATTCGTTGGTTGCGGACCAAGTATGTGGCCTCGGTAAAGGTTCTAAGGAGGAAACACAAGGTGGAAGAGGCTACATAGGTAGCTGAAGTGGAAATGAAGTCCTAGTATCCATTCCTATTTTATGCTCTGAAAATTCGTGCATAAGGTATGTGTTTTTCTTAGCATCTTTTCTTTCTAACTTAGTTAAAGGTTAGAGAAGAGGCATTTGGAGTCCAAATCATGCTTGTACTGCCCTATACCATCATTCGGGGATGAATGATCCAGGTTGGGGAGAATTGAAACACCCTGGGTTTTGACCCTTTGAAATTTCTTAAGCTTTAAGCTCTCTGGTCTTGTAACGACTCATCATATGAGTTGTATGATGTGGGAACGGGTTGGGTGGCCTAACTCGTAAGGTATCTGGTGATGGTCATTGAGTTTTTGTTGTGATTTCGATTTGGTGGTAGGGTCGTTAGGTGTGGTGATGGGTCATTAAGGTGATCCTTCACTTAATTAGAAACTTTGTAACTTGACTTGGCTCTAAGTACAGGTGGCTGACTAAGAGCTGTGAGGATTTGTCATGAGTCATTGTGGGAAGTCGTATGTTGTCTAGTGTCAATCACTTTGAACTTTATCATGAGTATGACTGGACCATGCGAGTCGCATGGTCTGGTCATGAGTGGGGCCAATGGAGTTGTATGGTGGACAGTGTGTGGATATCCAACTCACTATCTCGGTGATGACTCTATAGTATGATCCAAGTGTTGTGTTCATAAGTCAAGGGTTCGACTTGTAACCACCTGCGGTAATTTGACAGTTTTAAGTCGGGGGCATTCTAGGCATTTTCCCTTTTAACTCCTTTGGATACCACACCCTTAAAAACCTTTTGGGAATTCATTAACCTATTATTCTCAATCAAACACTCTTAAAATCTCTCTCAAACTGTCTCTCAAGTAAAGGGTAAGGTTTTTATCAAGATAATCAATTGGGGGCTTTCAAAAATGATTCTCTTCGTCTTTTTTGGTTGTCTAAGGCGTGTTACTCCTCCCTCGTTTAATTTTACCGAGAGCATATGTTTTTATGTTTGGTTTTCATGGTATTGTTATGATTTTGACCTAATGGTTGGGGGGTTTGGATGTTCATGGTTGAATAATGTTTCTAATGGTTTAATGATGTTTCTTTCATGCTTTCAATACGATTTTGACATTGTGGAATGTATGCTAATGGTAAATGGATTTAGGGGTACTTTTTGTTTCCAAAATTACTTGGTTAAGGTTTTGAAACATATGTGCCCTCAACCTGTTTGTTAAAATGCCAATAAGAATGATTTTTTCACATAGTTTGACTATTCTTGAATTCTTTACATTACATAAAAGGTAATGGAACATAAGTTTTTTTGGTTTGTTTTAAATGGTTTGGAAAGGCCTTGGTTGCCATGGTCTTAGTTTAATTGGAAACTTTGGAATCAACTTGGTTTAATGGCTTTGGTAAGGCATAAAAGGATACACATGCAAGCTCTAGTTTTGGTATGACCTTACCAATGGTTAATGCCTAATACTCCTTAGTAAATGAATGGAATGTGTAAATGGTTTTAATATGGGACTAAAGGTTTTAATATAGGCTTAAAGGGGGAGTGTATAAAAGTCATAAAAGGTAGAGTTCTCAGGGGGGCTAATATCAGAAACTCATATTTACTGATGTGAGGTTTGGTCATGGTAACCGTGCACATGATGTCACACTTTATATTTTTGGAGATGTACTAGTCATCTCAAGTTCTTTTCTTCAATCATACGGCTAACATGCACTAGGTCCCTTTCAGTAGGGGGAGCTGAACCCATATAGCCTGTGGGTGGTTTTTAGGACAGTGAAGCTACATAGCCCAGGTAAAGGTTTTAAATGCATGCTAAACCTAGTTCCCTATCCCGGTACGATATATATGTTTATATGTGATTGCATATGGTTATTTACTTTGATTTTGAATTACTAGAATAACTTTATCTTATACCTAAGTACATGCTAGCGTTCACTCTATTAGCCATCTTCGGGCATTGTATCCCCATGCAATGTAGGAACCGGTCATACTACCATTCCTCCTGCTTAGTGACTTGGATTCGAAGACAACTTTGAGTCAGACTTATGTGGTGATCTTCCATACTACGAAAGACACCATTTCATGCTATGGATTTCTTTTATTTTTATTATTTCCTTGGTTTGGTTTTTGCCATGGTCGGGGGCATGTCCCAATCTGATGTTATTTATTCTTGTTGGAGGATTTTTTAGACTACTATGGGCATGGGCGGTGTTGCTATTTGTGTCAGCCTTGGAATTGGGTCTTGGCATTGGGGTTGACACTGGTTGGATATTGGTTGAGGTTGTTGGATTTTAATTACGGACTTTAACTAATGTCTTTAAACTATTGTTGTTTTATCTTGGTATATGTTCGGAGTTCATCTCACGTAGGGTGCAAGAAGGTTACGGTCGGGTATTGGGTGTGGTCTCCGGTCCTGGTTGGAATTTAGATGCTTGACACGACTAGGCCCTTGTTTGGTCGTGTCAGTAAATGAGACTATAACGCAAAAGCTACACCCATAGGGAGAAAATATAATACAAATGTACTCAATCCACTAAAAGAAATAAACCACAGGGGCAGTCATGTAATCATGAATTCAATAACAAGGCACCCAGTAACCAATATGAACTCATAAAGGCATATAATCATCAATGGGTACTAGTACCCCAATACACACAATGAAAAGGTAAATGCGGGGAAATAAATGCACACTAATCATGGTGAAATCCGCAACCACATGCCTAATAGTTCTAAGAGAGAGTAACTCTGAACCGGTCCAAACTCAGACCAATAGACTAAATTATCAAATGAGGCCCCAAGCGCACTATCTCTAACTAGAGATGACACAACATCATGAGGCTAATTTGAACAAGCTGAAAGACTAGTAATCCCACATTAGGGACACTCTCTAGACCAGTGACTGATCTCTCTATCATCGTAGCAAACTTCATAGGTACCAATATGGTGAGAAACATGAACTGAGCCATAATGGCTGGCCAACTAACACTGAAAGAACTCTTTACTACCAATGTCCTATCTCACCACAACAAATACAAAATCCTAGAATACTCTGAGATACTTTCTCTCATAATCTAGAATGGCCGCCATGGCCTGAAGAACCTATACCAAAGACTTCATAAGGTTCGATGAGAACTCTGCCCGCCATGATCATAATGACTAATCTGAGAACCACTTATAGTCTAAAATTCTACCTATGTAGTGTTAATAGGCTACAAGTGAAGCTGAACTCTACCATAAGGATCCTCACTCCCGGATGAAATACCAATAGCACTATACCAAGGGCAAGGCCTCTTACTGCCACCTGTATTAGTCTAAATACATACTCTCTCTATGGATCTCGAATGACTAACAACCTAAGAGAAGGAAGACCTAGCTACTATCAGGGTTTCAACCCCAAATGGTGTGGAAATAAAAATCCTCTAATAAATCCACACACCATGACCTATTCAAATAGATATAACATCGAAAAATGCCTATCCCACTTAAGAAATCCAATCTCATACTCCAAAATAGGTGAAGAACCCTGATAAACACCAATAGACCCAACTCTGGCCTAGAATTGCTCGATGAACCGAATGTCATACCTAAATATGAAGGGTATGCAACAAACTCGGGACCCTCAATGCTGAACCTCAAAGGGCTGAAGTAGTCATAAGCTTTACTGGAGCCTAATCTAGCCCCAAATTCTTTGGCTTATGTTGAAGCTCTTAGATATCCATCTCTGACTTTCTAATTCGTTGTTACACCAAAGCTCTAAAAACACATGTCGAAGTCTAATCTATAGCTATCGACTATCTCACATCATTTATTTAGGACATAATAGAGTCAAAAAATGATCTTGAGGCTCATAGAAATACGAACACATGACAAGGAGTCAAGAAATGAGTTTCCTACAAATGTCCCTATAGCCTTCCGAATATAGGTTATGGACGTCTCTGCACCGATCCACAGGACTCTAGTAAACACAGATCTTGTAATAATAGACCTATGAACCTAGGCTTTGATACTAATTTGTCAAAACCCAAGTTCTTGGATTATGATGGCACCTACTATAACCCACTAGTAGGTAAGCGAAACCCGTAGTCCGGAGTAATTAGTAACAGACTATCCCAAGAGATAAAGGAAAGAATGTGGAATTGATGTAATAAAAGATCAAATACAAAATATAGTCCCATAACCTGATGGTATCTGTATAACATCATTATTAGTCTTTTTTACATGTAAGTTATTCCTTAATGCATGCAATTATTATTATGAGAGAACCCATTTTTAAGGTGGAAAGTGGGCATTAACCCTTATTTAGGAAAAATAATAAGAAGATTACAATCTAATTGGAGTTTTATCAATCACCAATGCAATTATCATGAATGTACCGAATCTAGGCATGCCATCATCAGTATTCAAAAAATGGAACCATAAGTGTTATTATATCGAACAACTACAGTCACCTCCTTTACAAGGATCACTTCCCAGATAGCCAACTCATATCATGACACGGCCCAATAATGTTTCTAAAATAATTACAACATCATAATCATGACCTTAAGCCCACATATATATTCGGAACCTATATCAAAAATCATATCTTTAAATCATATAATATATATAAGCCATAGCATATTTATAAGGCATAATATCTCTATAAGACATAAAGCATATCAATAATTATCTCACATCTAGAAGGCATCTCTCATCTATGAGGCATAATATCAATAAGGCATATTACGTCTAGGAGGCATAATATCAATAAGGCATCTCACATTTAGGAGGCATCATATTAATAAGGCATTTCATATCTAGGAGGCATAATATCAATATGGCATCTCACATCTAAGAGGCATAATATCACTAAGGAATCTCACATCTAGGAGACATAATATAAATAAGGCAACTTGCATCTAGAAGGTATAATAGCTATAAGGCATCTCATGTCTATAGGCCATATTTCATATCTACGTATACGTCTATATTATCACGCATAATGATATACCATATCATAAATTAAGTTCAGAATGCTATAACATAGCTACAAACCATAAGTCATAATCTGGGGAAAGTCATCATATTTTACCAAGTCAGGGAGTAAACTTATTATAAAGGTTCAATAGTCTCAACTATGCCTAAAATCCATAACTACATCCACAAGGGCTAACACAAGTCTTGCCCTAAAGTGGGCTGGAAGAGCCCACTTCAAATCCTTAAATTTCGTATTTAAGCAATTTATAACTCGGACTATGCTAAGGTATCTATATTCACTTCTTGATGGTACATAAGCCATAATCAATCATAAGATAGGAATCCTACCTAGAAAAATGAGAAATTAAGTCAACTCCACGTAAATTATGGATTCAAGATCACTAGAACGGTCCAAATAAGGTTGATCATACTAACCATGCTTATAATGCTAAAACCACATCCCAAACTTAGCATTATATCATATTCATTCTACGAATTAGTTCAATCTACTGAGAATTCAATAGGATTCTCATGTAATGAGCATTTTATGTTATAGATCAAAACCCTCATTTATTCCCCAAACTTTAATAATCAAGACTAAGACATTCTACCAATAATCACTCTTAACATTCACATTCACATGCAATATATAACATCCATCATCTTATGAAGAATAGTAGAGAGAAGCCTGCCTTAATTCCGAACCACAAAGCCATAAATTATTCACAAAATATCCATCTTCACCTCACAATCCTAAGATACCATCATTCTATCAAAATCATAATCTACTCATAAGTACAGGAGTAATAATACCCATATTTCACCATTGTGCTTCGAATCCAAAATTACATCAAAACCCCTTGTGGTTCACTTATAGAAAATTTATTTCTAAGACAAACCTAATATTCATACATGCTCGAGGAATCATAACCCTCAAAGATAGGTGAAAAAAAAAATAATTTGGGGCTAAGATAAATCCCTCAAGATATTGAATTTTTGGGTCAAGAACTAAGAAAATTCACCAAAAAGGGATGAAATCTTACCTCAAATTAGAAGATAATTGCGAGAAGGGATATTAAATCAAGCTCCCAAATCACCCACAAGTTCTACTTTTGAGTTATCACACTCTTTAGGGATTTTTATCTCAAGGTATAGATGAAAAATAGGAAAAATCATGACCTAAGGGGTCTATTTATACCCCTTCCAAGTGATCAGGCATTGCAATCACATATCTAGGTGTGCAACCACACACCCTGGCATTAGGAATAGGTGTGGAATTTGCCACAGCCCTTGGTACGATTGCATTACCCTCTCTGCATATGCTGGTGTAATAGCCACTTAAGAGTTGCAATCAGAGATGCATCAGTTATTAGCTAAAATTTTAAAATTTTTCCAAGTATCCACCAAGGCTTCAAGATTTATTCAGAATCCGATATATGCATATGAACTATAGAACCATACTAAATACAATTTTTCGGTTGCAATGGAAAAGTTGGATTTTTCATCCAAGGACATTTTGACCAAATATGGGTCCCCTACCCATATTTCTAATTTTCTAATATTTTAATCATGGGTCGAAATAAGCTCAGGTGCATCGAGACCCAAACCAAACGTCTACCTACCTAAAATTGATATTTTAGAGTTTTTACCACAGTTGGAATTTGCATACAAGATCATTTTGTGAAATGTTTTGCTCGGTAGCCATTTAGAACTAGTAGACTTCTAAATAGGGAATCGGCTTTAAAAATCAAACGAATTGCTCAGTAACCAAACTATTAGTCCCAGTAAGTCATAAATAAGTTGGGGAAGCTATAGGAAAGCTATAACATAATGAGTGAGCAAAAATATGAAAAATTACCTGCTCATTACAATATCCACTACTATAAGGACTTTCGTCCCAGAAAGTCAATGGATAGAAAGATCTCAAAAGCACAAAAGGATAAGGTACTGGATCTACATGCTTAGAGCATAAATTCCTAGATAACCACTAAGAATAAAGAACACTTTTAAGGGATTTTACCACAGGTATCCCTTTTTCAACCATCTCTCTTACTTTTTTTCTAAAGAGCTAAAACTCAACTTTAACCACCAACTGGCCTCTAAATAAACCAAAAAAGGTAGATATGGTAAAGGGATGATAAAGCTGAGTCCACTTTGTGGGATGATTTTTCTATAGATTTCCCTGATTGTTTTTTCCTTAGAATATGATGGAGGCAGAGGCCAAGAAATTCATAATCCTGAAGCAAGGCAAGATGTCGGTATAGGAGTATCCCTTAAAGTTTCATCAGTTGTCACATTAGGATTCTGAATTGGTGTCGAGCATAAGGTCTAGAATAAGGAAGTTTGCTTCAGGGTTATCTACTGATTTGATCTTGTAGAGCAAGGTTGCCTTATTAAACAAGGATATAGAAATCTCTAGACTTATGGTGTATATACAACAAGTGAAGGAAGAAAAAAAGAAGTAAGCTGAGATGAGCGAGATGTAAAATAATAAGTTTTGCTAGTCAGATCAGGGTGGAGGTCAACAGTGGAGTGGTAGAGATGGTGGGAAATGGTCCAAGAAAAAGTGGGGCAATTCTGGTTCCTACTCTATGGCTAGTGCTCCCTATTTAAAGTCACTAGGTGACTGTCGTTCTTAGAATGATAGTGAGTTTAGAGGACCAGGAGCCTAGTCGTGGGATACTAGGGCTCGATCAGCTCAATCATATCCTCCTTATAGATTCTATAGTCAGGTGCACCGTGGGTTTTGCGAATTAGGGAGGAACAAGTGATTAAAGTGTGGTTAGATTGGTCATCTACAAAGGGATTATCCTTCTAAGGTTGCTTCTGGGGATAATAAGATTCCTTTTTCCTCTTAATTTTAACATGGACCAAATTTAAGCCATGTCATACAGGCATCTCAAGCTTACATAAATTGGAGGTCGCCCTGATAACCTAACAAAAATCATAGCATCAATCACAAGAGTTGAATGGATTTTGACCATAAAGTAGGATAGAGAAACACATACTACTAGTTGTTACTAAAACATGTCTTAAACATTCATTTGATTCATCAAACTAGACAAGATACCTAAGTCTACAGTCATCCACAAAACCTCTACCAATTCAGTATCTTAGATATATCGGGACATGCCCTTAACAATAGCCAAAATCCTAAGTCTTAATAAGTCTATTAATATAGACAATGACCTAAAATATAAGACTTACGAATGTATAGAAGCTCACTATTTCAATGTAAACACTCAATCCATTCGATCTCCTGATCACTTATAGGATAAAAGAAAAAGCTTTAGCTCCTATGTCGCTTGGGGACATAGCATTCGAAGACGGTTAATAGTTGGAACGTTAGAATGTAACTCAAGGATAAGGATAAAATATCATCATTATTCAACAAGAAGTCAATATATCATATTCTATCATATTCATACACTTATCCACAAATATAGGTGTAGCACATGTCAAACAAGTAAACGGGTCTCAATATCATTCATGGAGTACCCAATCAAAAGATATAAAGTAAAGGGATCCGAACTTTCACACTTAGGTTCAAACAGTTTCCATTTGACCAAGGCCTTAACTAAATCCACTTATTGTTAGACAAGGGTCTCGAACCTCATGCCCACTCATTTAGGCCAAGAAACTCTATCCGCAGAATCTTATACAAGGGACTCTAACCTCTAGTTCTTTAGATGTAGACAAGGAACTCTAACCACAAGCCCTTAAGACATAGAACTCCAACCTCATGCCACTCTAGACATGGGACTCCAACCTCATTCCACTCTAGACATGAGACTCCAACCTCATACCACTCTAGCCATGGGACTCTAACCTCATGCCACTCTAGACATGGGACTCCAACCTCATACCACTATAAACATGGGAATCCAACCTCATGCCACTCTAGACATGGGACTCCAACCTCATGCTACCCTAGACATGAGACTTTAGACTTATGCTACTCTAGACATAGGACTCTAAGCTCATGCTATTCTAGACATAGGAATCCAACCTCATGATTTCATTAGGCATGGGACTTTAAAATCAAGACCTCTCATTAGAATTAATAGTGGAACCTTGATTCCTAACTCTTTCAATTCATGCATCTACTCTTATGCAATTTATTTCAACACTTAAGGACTCTAATCTATTGGACTAATTCAACACCACATATGACCACATTGTTCTCATGGAAACATTTATTCATCACACACTTTGATAGTCACATGCCTTACTTTCATTTATTATTTAATTCAAACTACGGTCACCAAGACCCTTACAAAACACTCATACTTCACAAGCAATCTTACAACATATTCTATACTATATATTAGTTCAACACACAATTCAAGTTCAATTTTATGTTTAGGGACCTTAACCCCCTTATTATTTATCAAGCCAACAAGGTCATACATTATACAATACATAGCTCACAATACCTTTACGATATCATTAATTAATCATTCATACTCGTTGGGCCATTACCCTAGTTTAATACATCACCAATATTTAACTAGCCAATTCACTTAGACATTTCCATTAACACATTGGGTGCATACCTTCAACAAGGCTATTTCAATGGTGGGTATTATCAAGATTAGGGTTACTCAAGACCCTCATGTTAAACCATATACAAAAATAACCCACTCCTATAATACATCATCAATATCACATATAAACATGAGTCTAAGCAAGATTTAACACTATACATCATTAGGCAACAAAACCCTTTTTATTTGATTTCAAAACCACCATGTACACTTACTAATCCAAGTGTTAAATATATGGGTTTAGAGTTACTAAACAAGGGGAAGAGGTACATGCCTTAAAAAACTTGAATCACTTAGAGTATTGACTCCCCTTTTCTTTTTGAAGACCACTCTTGAACCCTAGCCTCCAATATTATAAAAATGAGCTTAAGAGAGTGTTTTAGGGTGTTTGATTCATCCCAAGGGTTATGATAGGCCTAGAGGACTTATATGGGAAGGGGACTTTAGGGTTTTAGGAAAGGGAAATAACCAAAAATCCCTTAGTTAAAAGATGAAAAATGTCTTCAACCAGGGGTACGACTCCCCATACAATTCCTTGAGTAATCGTACCTTAGGGTATAAGTGGTAACCTAACTCATACCCTAGGCTTCTCCTACGTCGCTCACACTATTAAAGGTATGACTAGGCACCTTTGAGTTGTATCTAAAGGGTATGACTCACCCCTAACTCGTATGGACTAGCCATATAGATAATAGTCCACTCTAATCTAGGTCCTCACTCCATATGGTTGAGTAGTATATGACTCATATACATAGGTATGATTAAAGGGTGACCATGTTATATAGAAAATAATGTGCTTCCTTAACATACTACTACGAGAGGGAGGAGGATGGATACAACCCATATCCATAGGTATGACTCAATCTCAAAGTCATACCCAACTTAGAGGCACCAAAAAGTTGTTCTTCTTCTTAAGTTTCAAGACCTAGGTGTTTCAATCCTCCCCTACTTGGACTATTCACCCATGAATGAAGTGTAAGGAAAGTATAGACATAAGTTAACACATGGTCATATATCAAAACAATCTTTAAACAAGTTACAACAAGCTTTCAATAAAGATACAACACACATCATGCTCATCATCAATCAATCATTTTCTTCATTGGTCTTGCCAAAATCTTGGGTGTTTTAGATTTAATGTTGTACCAAAGGGTGCTACTTCTACTTCTAGCCTCGGTACTAGTCAAACTATTTGTATGCTCATGCAACTCGCTAGGAGTCTAGGCATCCCCTGATGTCGTTCCTTGTGTTGAAACTCCTTTCTCGTGATGTGTATTTATTTCTTGATACAAGGTCCACTCTCTCTTATGTGACCTCATTAATAGTTGTGCATTTTGGTTTTGGTCTTGAGTGCATTTCAGTCTTTTTTTTTGTTTCTACCATGGTAAGAAACTCTGTGGTTATTAAAAGAGTCTAAAGGAGTTGTGTGGTGTCTGTTGGTGGTAGAGAAACTTTGGTAGATCTAATAGAGTTAGACATAGCTGATTTTGATGTCATACTTTGTATGGATTGGTTGCATTAATGCTATGCTTCTTTATATTATTGGGCCCATAAGGTCATTTTCAATTTTCTTAATGAATTGGTTATTGGATGGGAAGGTAGTTACCTAGTTCCTATGGAAAGGTTTATATTGTATCTTAGAGCCTAGAAATCAATTTCTAAAGGGTGTCTCTATCATTTGGTCTTGGTTAAAGATTTTACCTCAGAGAGTCCTTCCTTATATTTCATCTTCGTGAAGAATAAATTTCTTAAAGTATTCACTGATGATCTTCCTAGTGTTTCTCCTGATAGGAAAATTGATTTATGAATTGATTTTATTCTAGACACTCATCCCATCTCTATCTCTCCATATAGAATGGCTCCAGCTGAGTTGAAAGAGATGAAAGAGCAGTTAAAAGATATTCTAGACAAGATATTTATCCATCCTAGTGTATCCCTATAGAATGTGCCTATTTTTTTATGCGTAAGAAGGGTGTTTAGTATTGATTACCGCCAACTAAATAAAATAATCATAAAGAATAATTATCTACTTTTGAGGATTGGTGATCTCTTTGATCAGCTTCATGATGCTAAGTTCTTTTCCAAAATTAATCTTTGATTTGGGTACCATCAATTGTGGATTAAAGAGGTGGATATCTCTAAAACTATCTATTGAATATGGTGTGGTCATTTTGGGTCTTTGGTGATGTCCTTGGGTTTGACCAATGACCCAACCGCATTTATTGATCTTATGAATTGGGTTTTCTATTAGTTTTGGAACTTTTTTGTTATTTTTTTTATCAATGATATTTTGATACACTCCAAGAGCGAGGTAGATCATACTGATTACCTCTGTCTTATGTTACAAACCTTGAAGGATTAGTGATTATATGCAACGTTTTTTAAGTGTGAGTTCTAGTTAAATACAGTGACCTATCTAGGTCATGCTGTTTCTAGTGAAGGGAACATGGAGGATCCATAGAAAGTTGTGGCTATAAGAAGTGTCCTAGACCCATGACTCTATCCAATATTCGGAGCTTCTTAGGTTTATCCAATTACTATAGAAGGTTTGTGGAGATTTTATATTCTATTGTGGCCCTGATGACTAAGTTGACTCAAAAAAAGGTAAAATTCTTATGTTTTGATGCTTACAAGGATAGTTTCAAAAAGCTGAAGGATAAGTTGACTTTGACTATGATCTTCACTCTACCAAGGGTACTGATGGTTTTGTCATCTATTTTGATGCTTATAAGGTGGGATTAGGTTATGTGTTGACGCAGCATGGAAAGTTAGTTTCTTATGCCTCTAGATAGTTTAAAGTTCATCAAAAGAATTATCCAAACAATGATTTAAAATTACTAGTTATGGTGTTTGCATTAAGGATCTAGCAGCATTATTTGTATAGGGTCTACGCTAATATTTATTCTAACCATAAGAATCTGCAATACGTGTTCACTTAGAAGAAATTGAATATCAAGCATTGAAGGTGGCTTGAGTTTCTAAAGCACTATGACATGAGTCTTCACTATCTTCTAGGTAAAGCTAACATGATTTCTAATGCTCTTAGTGGGTTGTCTATGGAAATCTTATCTTATGTGGATTAGGAGAAATAAGATTTGGTGAATGATATTCACTATTTGGCTAATCTAGGAGTCTGTCTCTTAGGTTCTGAGGATGGTGGTGTGATTGTTCAATAGGTGGTGAGGAAAACTCTTAGTGCTGAAGTAAAGAAAAAGTAAGTACTAGATCCTATTCTGATACAAATCAAGAAAGATATAGGTGGGTAGAAAGTAATGGCTTTTAAGATTGGTGGTGATGGTATCTTGAGGTACCAAGGAAGGTTGTATATTCTCATGATGATGGGTTGCAAGGAAGAATTTTGGTCGAAGCTCATGAGTTGCATTATACTATTTATCCTAGTTCAATAAAGAGGTATCATGATCTTATAGAGATTTATTAGTGGAATAATATAAAGCAGGATATGGCCAATTTATTGGCTAAGTGCATGGTGTGTCAACAAGTGAAGATAGAGCACTAGAGGATTGATGGGTTAACTGAAGAGATTGAGTTACCGATGTAGAAATAAGAGATAATTAATATGGATTTCGTCATCGGTATTTTGTGGTCTCACTAATAATTTGATTTTATTTGGTTCATCATGGATAGGATGACTAAGTCTACTCACTTCTTGCCTGTGGGGACAAATTTCTCTTCTAAGGATTACACTAAGTTGTTTATTGAGGATATCATAAAGTTGCATGGTACTTCAGTTTCCATCATATCTGATTGGGGTACTCAGTTCTCATCTCAATTTTTGGAGGTTATTCCAGTGAGGTTTGGGGACTAAGGTTACCCTTAGTACTACTTTCCACCCACAGATGAATGGGCAAATGGAAAGGACAATTTAGGTTTTGGAATATATGATTTAGGCTTATGTTTTTTATTTTGGTCGTATTTGGGTAGACCACCTGCCTTTCATAGAATTTTTCTACAATAACAGTTACCATTCGAGCATTGGTATATCTTTGATTAAGGAATTATATGTTAGGAGATATAGATCTTCTATTAGGTGGTTTGAGGCTGGTGAAAATAAGTTGTTTGGTGTTAATTTTGTTCACCCAAACATGGAGAAGGTGAAGGTAATTCAGTATAGACTTAAGGCTGCCTAATATCTCCAAAAGTCCTATGCAGATGTGAGGCAAAGGAAGTTAAAGTTCAGTTTTAGTGATTGGGTGTTCTTAAAAGTGTCTCCCATGAAGGGAGTGATGTAGTTTCGTAATAAGGGAAAGCTCAGTCCTTGTTATGACGGTTTGTGCTTGGTTTTGAAGATGGTTGGTAATATTGCATATGAATTGGTGTTGCCTCCTAGTTTAAGGTTCGTTCATATAGTGTTTGATGTTTTGGTGATGAAGAAGTGCATGGGGGATCCTTCAAAGGTTTTTCCTATAAAGGAGGTGGGTATCTTAGATGCCTTATCCTATGAGGAGGTTCCAATTTAGATTTTCAATTGGCAAGTACGTAAGTTACAGATGAAGTATGTATCTTCAGTAAAGGTTCTTAGAAAGAACCAATAGGTCAATAAATCTACTTAAGAAGCTGAGGAGGACATAAAGCACAAGTATCCATTCTTGTTTCCCATTCTGGATAATTATGCCTAAGGTACATGTATTCCTTAACATCTTTTTATGGACTTTGTTAAGGAAAAATATGATTTCCTTAGCATATTTGTTTTCTATCTTCGTTAAAGGTAAATGTAGAGGTATGTGGAGTCAAAGTATGCTAATAAATGCCTTATCCTATAATTTGAGGACAAATGATCCTAAGGGAGGGAGTATGTAAAGACAGGTTTTTGGGTCCTTGGAATTCTGGGATTTTGCACTCTCTTCCCTAGTTACGAATGGACCCTATGAGTCATAGGGTGTCCTTAAGAGTCATTGGGATGAGTCATAACTAAATCTGTAAGTTTGTAGCTTGATTCTACTTTGAGTATGATTGGATCACTAAGAGCCATAAGGATATATCATGATTCATTAGGTGTAATCGTAGGGTGTCCAGTGTAAGTCCTAATTTGGGTTACGTGCTTTCTACGAATGGACCTTACGAGTCGTAGGGTCCTATAATGAGTGGTGTCATTGAGTCATAAAGATAAAAATGTAGGGTGCCTTGGTGGTACTGTCTTGGTTATGACTCGTGGTGATTAGTCATAACAAGCGGTTATGAGTTAAGGGTTGACCCATAGTGAAAGGTGGCACTTTTTCATATTTTAAGTTAAGGGAATCCTGATATTTTCCCTCTTACCCAAATTGAAACCTATGTCTTATAAACTCATTAGGGTGTTATTATCACTCAAAAACAAATCAAGTAACTTCTCAAACACTCGTAAAATGCTCTCCATATTTATTGAAGCAATTCAAGTTAGGGTTTCATCAAGTTGGTCATCTAAGGGATCAAGGGTTGATTTCTATCCAATTTTCTTAGTGTTTAATGCATGTTACTCTTCCCTCATTGTTAATTTTGTAAAAGTATGTATAACACCTTGGGTTTTGACCCTTAGAAAATTCTTGGATTTCTAGCTTTTAATCATGATACGACTATGGAGTACAAGCCATACATTGGTTATGATTGGTATAGTCAAGTTGTATGCTAACCAATGTTGGTTGGTGGGATGGATTTTGGTTACTGAAATTGGTATGACTATGGGGTATGAGTTATATTATTGGGTATGTGTCATTTGGTTCATTCACTTAACCTTAGACTTAGTGAATTAGGTGGGATCTGAGTATGAGTGGCTCACCATGATTCATAATTATGGTATGAGTCGAACCATAGACTCGTATGAGGGACAGTGTTCAATCCTCTTGGGATTCTATTCTACCAAGGGTATGATTTATGGGTACCAGTTATACACTTGAATATGACTTGGGTTTGGGTGTGTCATACCTTGGATAGTGTTGGGTCCAAGGAAGAAGGCCTAGGGTATGAAAGGCGTGTGCCACTCGTATAGGTTAGGTACGACTCGTAAGGGCCAGTTGTACCCTATGATGGGAATTCAATGCAATTAAAGTGAGGGTAATCTGGATATTTCCTCACATATCGTAATAAGGTCCCATGACTTATATTGCATTTGGGAGGTTATTTTTCCTATTATTCTATTCTCAAAACACTCTTAAATCCTCTCTAGAGTTCTTGGGCAAGGAAAGCTAGGGTTTCATCTCAAGAATTGGTTTGGGGCTGGTCTTGGTGATTTCTCTCCATCATTATCTTGGTTTAAGATATGTTCTCTTCCCTTAATGTTAGTTCCAACTAAAGTCATGAATTTTATTCAATGTTTTTATGATTTGAATGTTGTATGATTTTGGGTTTTCAAATACGATTTGGGGGTTTTATTTATAAATATTTGGTTATGGTTTCCCTGTGCTTTAATTATGCTTTAATGGTGGTTTTTCATAATTACATTGCATGGGTATGGTTATTGATAGAATTGGTTTTGGAAATACTATGCCCCTAATGTGTTTGATAAAATGACTATAACAATGCTTTTATTTTAATATTGGTTTTTCAGTGAAACTTATTCATGGTTTAAACTTGGTAATGGAATCCTAAATTATATGAATGGTTTAAATGGCTTTAGAATGGTTTGGCTTAATAAACATATATGTGGGGTACATGGGAATCCCCCAAGTTAATTGGATAATATGATTTATGGGTACATGGGAATCCATTGATCTCAAAAAGATTTGGCTAAAGATAATACTTGCAAGTTATAGTTGGTATAATGATACCACTACTAATGGCCTTAGTTAATAATGAATGGATAATGATTTAGATGCTTTGTAATTGTTTAATTGGGCTTAAAGAAGGGGTGTGTAGTAAATCTGTTGAAGGTAGAGGTCCTAGAGGGCTCGAAACTGGAAACTCATATATGCCGATGTGAGGTTTGGTCCTAGTGATCGTGTGCATGATGTCACACTTTATATTTTGGGGGATGTACTAGTCATCCCAGGTTTTTTTCTTTGGTTGTGTGGGTTCACACACTAGGGCCTTTTCAATAGGGCAAGCTGAACCAATATAGCCCATGGGTAATTTTAGGATGGCAAAGCTACACAGCCCAGGTAAAGGTTTAATGGCATGTTAAACCCGATTCCCTTTCCCAGCATGGTTATATATATATATGTATGGTTTATGTGCATATAGATGGTTTTACTTCATTTTATAAGTGGCATTATTTTATCCTTACCCTAAGTTAATGCTAGCATTCACTCCCTAACCCATCTTCGGGCAGTTGTTTCCCCATACAATACAGGAATCAGCCATTCTACTTCTCTTGCTTAGCATTCAGACACTCGGGGGTGAGCTTTGGATTGAAATGGTGAGCTTTTATCTATTTAGAAGGCTCTATTTCATGGATGTTATTTCAAACTCTAGATTACTTATCGATTATGGTTTTGGTTATGGTTAGGGGCATGTTCCAACTAGATTTTATTACTTTTTTGGTTAGAGGATTTGTGGTACTGATATGGGTTGGTATGGGCGAGATCGGTAGTAGTGTTAGTCTTCATTAATATTGGGCTGACGCCATTGAACATAATTTCTCATTGTCCCATCATATTTTATTTTGGGATTAATTATATTATTTCTTGGAACCCATCTAGTTATGGCCTGGTTTATGGCCCTTGATTTCATATTGGTTTGGCTCGGTAGGTTTGGTCAGCATGGTTTGGCAAATAGGATGTCTTAGTCGGGTCGATCTAGGAATAAACTTATCCAAAAGTTAGTCCCTGTTCAACTATGTTATCTTGTTATATTTTCAAAATTCATCCATCTCAGGACAGGCAGCTGGAGGTTGGGCTGGGTAAAGGGTGTGGTCTTCGGTCCTAGTCGAACTTGGGATGCCCATTACGATAAAGCCTCGATTCAAGTAAAGTTGGTATCAGATCTTTAGGTTCATGGTCAATTAGGAGTCCATATAGCCGTATCTACTAGTCTCTTTTAGGGTTGTGTAGCGCGTCATACTTCTAAGAGAGAGGCTACAGGGCATTTAGGAATATTTCACTTTCTTGGTATTCTATTTTCAAGCTCAGAGTCTAAGTCCTTGAATCTCCTCTATTCGTTGTTTGTTCGTCTTTCAATTCATGCTTTGTAGATCTGGAACACAAGGAAACTCTTTGGTCCCATCTAGGGATAATATTGATGGCTTACATCCTACGTTGGAGTTTGTCTTCGATCTCAGGTTCCTATCCCATATTGTTCTGGGAATCCTCTAGTTGCTACAAATCCTTATCACGATGAGGTGACTAATGCAGAATTTTTCCAAGCTATTCACGTCATTGCTTAGTTGATTGCTGCTCAGGCTGAGCGGGATACATTTGGTGGATTGTATGCTGAGGGCACAAGGGTTGTCCAGTTTATGAAGATGAATCCTCCTACTTTTACTGGTGTAAAGGTGAAAGGGGATACTCAAGCTTTCTTGGATAAAATAGAGAATTTATTTAGGGTAATGCAAGCTACTAATGTTGAAGGTGTAAACTTTGTAGCTTATCAGCTCAAAGATATTGTGTACTAAAGGTACGAGGAGTGGGATCGGGATAGAGGTAATGTTAAGTTGTCATCCTTATGGGATGCCTTTTTTGGTACTTTTTTGGATCATTTCTTTCCTCGAGAGCTGAGGCAAGTAAAGATAGAGGAGTATGTAAATCTTAAGCAAGGGAGAATGCGTATTAAGAAATATTCCTTGAAATTTCATCAGTTGTCAAGGTATGCTCTTGATTTAGTGGCTAACATGAGAGCGAGGATAAGAAAGTTCTTTTCTAGGCTATCTCAAGATTTGATCTTAAAAAGTAAGACTGCTTTGCTAATCAAGGATATGGACATTTCTAGGTTAATTGTCCTCATACAGCAGGTGGAGGATAAGAAGAGAAAACAGGAAGAGTTAGGAAATAGGCAGAGTAAGAGGAGTAGGCTTTTTGACCAGGGAGGTGCTTAGTTGCAAGGTGGTTGGGATGGAGGTAGATGGCCAAAAAAAAGTGGGAAAGTTCTGGTTCCTTCTCTACTGCTAAAGCTCCTTACCCAAGGCAGCTGAGTGATAGGTGTTCGTATGATGGTGATAATTTCTAGGCTCAGGGTGCACAATCTTAGGTGAGTGGTGGTCAATCAGCTATTTTATGCCCTCTTTGTCGATTCTATGGTCGTCTTTATTGGGGCTATTATGACAAAGGTAGGAATAAGTGTTTTAAATATTGCCAGCCCGACCATATGCTTAAGAATTATCCAGTTGGTAAGGGGGCTTTGAGAGCGATCAAAGCTCTGATTGCTTAATTTTTTGCTCTTGTGCCTAGAGGTGCGGTTTTGATATATTCTCCTATTTTTGGTACCGGCACAGGCTGGAATAAATTGTATGCTCTTGTATCTCAGTAGGAATCTGAGGCATCATATGATATCGTTACTTGTACGTTACTACTCTTTTCTCATGACGTGTATTGTTTGCTTGATCTGGGGTCCACTCTTTCTTATTTGACCCATTCATGGTTGTTTATATTGTTTTTGATTCGGAGGTTGTATTGGATCATTTTTTATTTCTACCCTAATAAGTGACTCGATTATTATTGAGAGAGTCTATAGAGGGGTGTGGTATCTGTTGGTAGGAAACAAACCTTTGTAGATCTATTTGAGCTGGATTTGGTGGATTTTGATGTTATTCTGGGGATGGATTGTTTACACTTTTATTATGCGTCCTTGGATTGTTGGACCTATAAAGTTGTCATTAGGTTCCCTGGTGAACCTATTATAGAGTGGGAGGGTGGTTTTCTAGCTCCTAGGGGGAGGTTCATTTCTTATCTTTGAGCTCAGAGGTTAATATCTAAAGGGTGTCTTTATCAATAGTTTTAGGTTAAGGATTCTAACTCAAAAGGTCCTTTTTCACAATTAGTTTCGGTGGTTAATGAGTTTCCTGAGGTCTTTTCAGATGATTTTCCTGGTGTTCCTCCGGATAAGAAAATAGTGTTTGGTATTGATTTGGTTTTGGACACTCATCCAATATCTATTCCTCCTTATAAAATGGCTTCGACTGAGTTGAGAAAACTCAGGAAGCAACTTAAGGATCTTCTAGATAAGGGGTTTATTTGTCCTAGTATATCTCAGTAGGGTGCATCGATGTTGTTTGTGCACAAGAATGATGGTTCCCTTCAGATGTGCATTGACTATCGACAGTTGAATAAGGTAACGGTCAAGAACAAGTATCATCTTCCAAGGATAAATAATTTGTTTGATCAGCTGCAAAGTGCCAAGTTCTGCTCTAAGATAGTTCTTTGGTCTGGTGATCATAAGCTTAAGATTAGGGAGGATAATATGGTCACTCAGTATGGCTTATGGTACTCAGTATGGTCACTTTGAATTCTTAGTGATGTCATTTGGTTTGACTAATGCTCGGACAGTATTTATGGATTTGATGAACAGGGTTTTCAGGTAGTTCTTAGATCTTTTTATCATTATGTTTATTGATGGCATTCTGGTTTATTTGAAAAGTGAGGTGGATCATGCTAATCACCTCCATGTAATAATGCAGACCTTAAAGAAACAATAGTTATATGCCAAATTCTCCAAGTGTGAGTTTTAGTTTAACGTTGTAACTTTTCTTGGTCATATTATTTCTAGTGAGGGGATGATGGTGGACCCTTTAAAGGTGGCTATAGTTAAAATATTGCCTAGACCCATGACTCCAACTGATATTCAAAGTTTCTTGGCTTTGGCTGGGTATTGTCGGGGATTTATGAAAAGCTTTTCGATGATAGTTGCTTTTTTTACTAAGTTGACTCAAAAAAAGATGTAGTTTTCTTAGTAGGATGCTTATGAGGGGAGTTTCGAGAAGTCGAAAGATAAGTTAACTTTGGCTTTGATTTTGACATTTCCTGGGGACATTGAGGGGCTTGTGGTTTATTGTGATGCATCTAGGGTGGGACTTGGATGTGTTTTGATGTAGCATAGGAAGGTGATTGGCTATGCTTCCAGGCAGTTAAAGCTACATGAAAGGAACTATCCTACTCATAATTTAGAGCTGTTGGTGGTGGTTTTTTCTTTGAAAATCTAGTGACATTATTTGTATGGAGGGAACATAGACATTTTTTCTGATCATAAGAGTCTACAGTATGTGTTCACTCAGAAAGAGCTAAATCTCAGGAAGAGGAGATGGCTGGAGATTATCCTGGACTAGGTTATGGGTCTTTACTATCACCCAGGTTAAGCTAACGTGGTTATTGATGCTCTTAGCAGGTTGTCCATGGGGAGTTTGGCTCATATTAAGAAAGGAAAGCATAAATTGGTAAAGGATATTCACCACTTGGCTAATCTGGGAGTTTATCTTTTAAACTCCTAAGATAGTAGGGTAATGGTATAGGAAGTGGTACAGTCATTTCTTGGTGTAGAGATCAAGGAGAAATAAGTGCTAGATCCTGTCTTGATAAAAATCAAGTGCAGTATGGGTATGCAAAAGGTAATGGTCTTTGAGATCAGTGGCGATGGAACTTGGCGGTACCAAGTAAGGTTGTGTGTTCCTAATGTCAACAGTTTATGGCAAAGGATCTTGGATGAGGCACATGAATTATGCTACTTTCTACATCTCAGTTCGATGAATATATATTATAATATCAAAGAGATATATTGGTGGAACAGTATGAAAAGAGATGTGGCTAATTTTGTAGCCAAGTGTATGGTATGCCTATAGTTTAAGGTTAAGCACATGAGGCCTGGTGGATTATATCAAAAAATTGATTTGTTCAAATAGAAATGAGAGGTAATCAATATGGATTTCATTACCAGTATTCCTCGGTCTTAAAACCAATTTGATTTGATTTGGGTCACTATGGATAGAATGACAAAGTCTTCTCACTTCTTGCTAGTGAGGACTACTTTTTTGGTGGAGGACTATACGTAGTTATATCTTCAAGAGATTGTGAAGCTACATGGGGTACCTATTTTGATTATCTCTTATTGTAGTATGCATTTTTCATCTTATTTCTGGTGGTCTTTCCATAATGGGTTAGGTACGAAAGTTAGTTTGAGTACTACTGTTCATCCACAGATGGATAGGCAAGCAAAAAGGACTATTTAGATGTTGGGGGATATGCTTTGATCATGCGTGATTAATTATGGTGACAATTGGGTTGAGCATCTAACTTTGGTAGAGTTTGTTTACAACAATAGCTATCATTCTAGTATTGGTATGGCCCCTTTCGGTGTACATCTCATATTAGGTGGTTTGATCTTGGTAAAATATATAGGTTTGTTCCGGATTTGGTCTATTAGGCTATGGAAAAGGTAAAGGTGATTTGGTAGACTTAAGGCTGCCAAAATTCTCCAAAAGTCCTATACAGATGTAAGGCGTAGAGACTAGCAGCTTGAGGATGGGGATAAGGTGTTCCTCAAGGTATCTCCCATAAAGGGAGTAATGCAGTTTGGTAATAAGGGGAAGCTCAGTCCCCGGTTTATTGGTCCTTATATGGTTCAGAGGAGAGTTGGGAACGTTGCTTATATACTAGAGTTGCCTTCTAGTTTGAGCTTGGTTCGTTCTATCTTTCATGTTTCCATGTTGATGAAGTGCATTAGTGATCCTCCTTTGATTATTACTTTAGAAAGGTTGCGTATCTTCGATTCTCTATCTTATAAAGAGGTCCCAGTTGAGATATTAGATAGGCAGGTTTGTCGGTTGTGGACCAAGTATATGGCTTTGGTTAAGGTTCTATGGTGGAATCATAAGGTGGAAGAAGCTACATGGGAAGTGGGGGAAGACATGAAGTCCAAGTATCCACATTTATTTCTTCCTCTTGGGATTCTTGCGGAAGGTATATGTCTTTTACAAATCTTTATTTTTTGAGTTTGTAAAAGGAAAGATTAGTATATTTTTCTCTTTGTTTTCAAACTTTGTTAAAGATAGGAAATATATTTGATAATGCAAATGACTCATGCGTGTTATTACCCCAACCTTGTCCTTCATTCGGGGATGAATATCACCCTACGTTTTGACCCTTAGAAAATTTTTTGGATTTTTGGCTTTTAGTCATCATACGACTATGGAGTACGAGTTGCACTAGGGTACGGTTGGTATTGTCCAGTCGTATGCTAACCAGTATTGGTTGGTAGGATGGATTTTAGTTACTGAAATGGGTATGACTATGGGGTATGAGTCGTATTGGTGGATACGTGTCATTTGGTTCATTCACTTAACCTTAGACTTAGTGACTTAGGTAGGATCTGAGTACGAGTGGCTGACCATGAGTCATGAGTCAAGGTACAAGTCGTACCATGGACTCGTATGAGGAACAGTGCTCAATCCTCTTGGGATTCTATTCTGCCAGGGGTATTGTTTATGGGTCCCAGTCGTACACTTAAATATGACTAGGCTTTGGGTGTGTCGTACCTTGGACAGTGTTGGGACCATAGGGGAGGCCTACGGTATGAGAGTCAGGTGCCACTCGTACTAGTTGGGTACGACTTGTAAAGGTCATTCGTACCCTATGATGGGAATTTAATACAGTTTAAGTAATGGCAATCTAGATATTTCCCCACTTATCCTAATAAGGTCCCACGAATTACATTGCACTTGGGAGGTTATTTTCTCTATTATTCTATTCTCAAAACACTTATAAAACACTCTTAAATCCTCTTTAGAGTTCTTGGGCAATGGAAGCTAGGGTTTCATAACAAAGATTGGTTTGGCACTGGTCTTGGTGATTTCTCTCCATCATTATCTTGTTTTAAGGCATGTTCTCTTCCCACATTGTTAGTTCCAACTAAAGGCATGAATTTTAAGCAATGTTTTCATGATTTGCATGTTGTATGATTTTGGGTTTTCAATATAATTTGGGGATTTTATTTATAAATGCTTGGTTATGGTTTCCCTATGCTTTAGTTATGCTTTTATATCCTTTAATGGTGGTTTTGGATAATTGGATTTCATGGGAATGGTTATTGATAATTGGAAATTGTTTTGGAAATACTATAGCCCCAATGTATTTGATAAAATGCCTATAACAATGCTTTCATTATAATATTGGTTTTTCAATGGAACTTATGCATGGTTTAAACCTGGAAATGGAACCCTAAATTATATGAATGGTTTAAAAGATTTTGGAATGGTTTGTCTTGATAAACATACTTGTGGGGTACATAGGAATTCCCTAAGTTAATTGGATAATATGATCTATGGGTGCTTAGTAATCCCTTGAACTTATAAAGGTTTGGCAAAGGACAATACCAGTAAGTTATATTCGGTATGACAATACCACTACTAATGGGCTTTGTTAATAATGAATGGATAATGGTTTTGTAGTTTGTTAATGGTTTTAATTGGGATTAAAAAAAAGGTGTGTAGCAAAGCCGTGGAAGGTAGAGGTCCTGGGGGGATCAAAACTAGAAACTCATATTTACCAATGTGAAGTTTGGTCCTAGTGACCATGTGTATGATGTTACACGTTATATTTTGGGGGTTGGACTAGTCATCCCTGGTTCTTTTGTCTGGGCGTGCGGCTTCACACACTAGTGCCCTTTCAGCAAGGAGAGCTAAACTCATATAACTCGTGGGTGTTTTTAGGTTGACAAACCTACACAACCCAGGTAAAGGTTTTAATGGAATACTAAACCCGATTCCTTTTCCCCGCATGGTTATATATATATATGTATGGTTAGTGTGCATATGGATGGTTTTACTTGGTTTTATAAATGGCATTATTTTATACTTATGCTAAGTTCATGCTAGCATTCACCCGCTAAACCATCTTCGGCCAGTTGTATCCCCACGCGATACAGGAACCAGCCATTCTACTCCTCCAGCTTAGCATTCGAACAATCGGGGGTCAGCTTTGGATTGAAGTGGTGATCTTTCATCTATTGGAAAGACTCCATTTCATGGATGTTATCTCAAACTGAGGATTACTTATTGATTTTAGTTTTGGATATGGTTGGGGGCATGTCAACCGAATTTTATAACTCTTTTAGTTAGAGGCTTTGAGGTACTGCTATGGGTTAGTATGAGCGGGATCAGTAGTAGTGTCAGCCTTAGTATTGGCATTGGTATTGGGGTTGGAATTATTAAAGATAATTTCTCACCGTTCTGTCATATTTTATTTTGGGATTAATTATATTATGTCTTGGAACCCATTTGGTTATGGCCTGGTTTATGGCCCTTGATTGGTATTCGTTTGGCTCAGTTGGTTTGGTCGGTGCTGTTTTGCAGACGGGGTGAATTGGTCGGGTCGGTCTAGGAATAGAGTTATCCCAAAGTCAGTCCAACTATGCTATCTTGTTATATATTTGAAATTCATCCATCTCAGGGCAAGTGGCTGGAGGTTGGGTTGGGTAATAGGGGTGGTCTCCAATCCCGATCGAACTTGGGATGCCCACTATGATAAGGCCCCGGGTTGGGTCTTGTTAGTATGTGTTTTAAAGTATTATTCATGATATGTTTATGTTGGTTTTGAATCAAAGGTTGGGGGTTTGAATGCTTGTTGTTGAACAATGTTTTCTTATAGTTTATATATAATTAATCATGCTTTAAATATGGTTTAGAACATGTGGTTGCATGGGTACATTGAATGTACTAGGGAATTGTGATGTTTCCAAACTTGTGACTTTTGATTTTTTTTATGACCCCAACCCCGTAGTTTGAAATTGGTTTTGAGTTATGCGAAATGTAGGAATTTCCAAAATTGAACTAATCTTGAACTATTGCTTGATATAAAGAGGTATTTGAATCACAATGGTCTGATTTAATGAACAAAGGGAGTGATTTTCCGAGTTAATGGAAAGTTGTTTTTGCATGTTGTTGTAACCTTGCAAGTGTGGTTGGTATGACGATACCAACAATGTATGCTTTAATGTGGAATACGGTTCAATGAATGGGGATATGTGATACCTGTTTTAATTGGGCTTTAATAAGAGTTGTGTAGATGTGTCATAAAAGTAGAGGTCCGAGTGACCGATATTGGAAACCGCATTTCCCAATATGGAGGTCAAAGTGACCAAGGAGGTTCGAGTCCACCTTATTATTATTTCATGACTAGGGAGGTTCGAGTCCCGATTAAATCATTACATGATCGGGTACTAAAGCCACCATAGTATATGGTTCGAGTCTCCCGTGTATATACATGAGATTATTCTCTGGTTCATACAGCTACACGCCCTATGGCCTGACCAGGGGGTGAGAGTTGGGGCCCATATAGCCCGTGTGTACATGTTATGACAGTTGAGATACACAATATAGGCTAAAGTTTTGAAATACATGTTAATCCATGTTCCCTATCCCGGCATGTGGTGTGTATATATATAAATGTTTATGCATTTGATTATATGCATTGGTTTTTAATGATTTTGAACTATTGATCGTGTCATTATGTTATCCTTATCCCTTACTTACATGTTAGCGTTCAGCCCACTAATTGTCTTCAGGTGTTGTAACCCCACGCGATGCAGGAATTGGTCATACTTCTCTTTCGGATTTGGAATCAGCTCGTGAGTTGACATTGAAGTAGTGAGCTTCCATGCATCAGAAGTATACATTTCATGTTTTGTTATTTTATGTCTCAGACTATTTAGACTTGTTTTGGCTATAGTCGAGGGCATGTCCTGATATTTTGTTGGTATTCAGCTTTGGTTTATTGTTTAGAAGGCTTTGTTTGGACTACTATAGTTATTGGGCAGTGTCGGTTGGTCGTTTGGCCGATCGTCGATGGTTGGTTATGGACATGCATTAAAATTTTCTAAAGTTATTGCACGCTATCTTTTTATATGTTTGGAATTCATCCGAGCTTAGGATGTGGTGTGTTTTGTTTGGTTAGGTATAGGCAGTGATATCCAGTCCTATAGGACTTGAGATACCTGTCACGACCAGGCCCTGGTTTGGGTCATAACAGTTATAATTTGAGTCCAAAGACTCGTCAAGACTCCCTACGACTCGTAGGGTACTTCGTCGTCAAGGCAGTGAGGATAAAATTTCAAAAATCTTCAAGGACCAGAAACCTGGGATGTCACAAGTAGGCATTCATACTCCAAATCTATCATAACTTCCAAATTGCCATTCCAAAGCATCAAGTCAAAAATCAAGCCAATAAGCCTATATTAATGTCAACTACTCAAATCGACTTTAATATCCGAATCTGACATATCCAAGATAAATTATAACAAGGAAAAATAGAGACATAGATGAAGAACCAAATGACCACATGGATAAACCATCAACTGAAATGCACATAGCCAACTGTATATTAGCTAAAGGGCACGAAATATAGACACAAAATAGAAATCATGTCGAAGGATAAATCACCGACTGAAAATGCAAATGAATAACTCCGTAACTATTGGAGGGAATGAACCACCAAAACATACTCAGGGACACATAAAGGCCATAAACCATACTAGTAATAGAAGAACTCCAGCAACTCAGAGAAATGCAACTCAAGCCGAAAACTAGCCAATCCCACACTCCATCTCAGCAAAGAATAGCCATAGGCATATATCATCGATAAATAGCACTCCACCAAGCCTCATTAGGCTGAACAAACTCTAAAATAGGGATTTTCTAAATCCATATAAGTAGGAAAATTACCATTAGATCCATCGATAAATTACACTATCGAACAAAAAAATACCAATCTCAAAACCAAGGACAAAGTCAAGAACACTACCAGAAAAATCAAGCAACTCAAGAAAAAGAATCTCCAATTTTCCAACTTAAGAAGCAGTCACAAGAACTATCACCTATCTCTAACTCTCTAACCCTACTAGAGTGAGAACTTCACCCCACTAAGGTAGGCCAAAAGAACCCACGTCAAATCCTCAAATTCTGTATTAGGAAATTTATACCCTCAGACTAGGCTAAGGTATCTTAATTCACTTTTTGATGGTACATAAGCCATAATCAACCCTAATATAGGAATCCCACATAGAAACCTGCAATTAAGGCAACTCCACGTAGATTATGGTTTCACAATCACTAGAATGGTCCAAATAAGGTTAATTATACTAACCATGATTCCAATGCTAAAAAAAAACATCCCAAAACTAGCATCAAATCATATCCATTCTACGAATTAGTTCAATCTAGGAAGAAGGCAATAGGAATCTCAAGTGTAATAAGCATTTCACTTTATGGATCAAAACCCTCATCTAATCCCAAAATATAGATAATCAAGACTAAGTAATTCTACCCATAATCAATCTTAACATTCACATTCACATGCAATATATAGCACGCGTCATCTTATAAGAAGAGTAGACAGAATCCTACCTCAATATCGAGCCATAAATCCTTAAATTAATCACCAAACATTCGTCTTTATCTCATGATCCCAAAATGTCATCACACTATCAAAATGGTAATCTTCTCATCAATATAAGAGTAATGATACCCATATTTCACCATTATGCATCCAAAATGACATCAAAACCTAATGTGGATCCCACTTATAGAAAATACATTTTCAGGATCAACCCAACAGTCATATATGCTCAAGGAATCATAACCATCAAAATAGGTTAAAACCAAGCTAATATGGGACTAAAATCAAGCCCTCAAGGTATTGGGGTTTTGGGTTAAGAACCAAGAAAGGGATGAAATCTTAACTCAAACCAGAAGATGATTGTGAAAATAGATGTTAATCAAGCTCCCAAGTTATCCACAAGTCTTAGTTTTGAGTTATCACACTCTTTAGGGTTTTTTCTGTTAGGGTATGGATGAAAAATAGGCTAATTCACGGCCTAAGGTGTCTATTTATACCCCTTCTAGGTAATCAGGTACTGCAATTACACACCGGTGTGCAATTGCATACCCTGGCTTCAAAAGAAGGTGTGGTTATCACCATAACCCTTGGTGCAATTGTAATACCCTCTCTTTAAACACAAGTGTGATCTCCACATAAGAGGTGAGATCGTAGAGGCACCAGTTATCAGCTAAAACTTAGAAAGTTATCTTAGTTTTTGCAAAGGCCTTGAGATTTATTCAGAATCCAATATACACAAATGAACTATGTAAGCATACTAAATTAGACATTATGAATGAAATGGAAACTTTGGATTTTCTATCCGAGGTCATTTCGACCAAAATATGAGTCCCACACCTATATTTCTAGTTTTCTAACTTTCCAATCAATGGGTCAAAATAAGATCGGGTGCATTGAGACCCAAACCAAAGGTCTAACTAGAATAAAATTGATATTTTGAAGATTCTGGCATAGTCAAAATTTGCATAAGAGATTGTTTTACTAAAATTTCCACTCGATGGCCATTTGAAACCAATGAAGACTTCTAAATAAGGAATCAGCTCTAAAAAACAAATAAACTTCCCAATAACTGAGCTGTGAATCTCAGTAAGTCATAAATAACTTGGGACAACTATGGGAAAGCTCTATCAGCAAAAAAAAAATATATGAAAAATAACCCAAAGGGTCATTACAAGATTTTTAAATTTAGAAAAGGAATATTTAAGGTAAAAAGTTGGGATGAAATGGTTTATAAGTGGGGATAGAAACACTAATTTTTCTATGCCTATGTGAAAGGAAGAAGGAAAAAATTTATATTAATGAAATTCATGCAATGCATGAGGACATCATCACCATATCTCAAAATATTAGAGAAGAAGTTGTGAATGTATTTAAGGAGTAGTCCAAGGAAAACATAGAAGCAAGCAACTATGATATGCTAAAATGTATAATATAGTTGATTGAAAAGGAGAATAAAGATATGGAGAGAATTCCAACTATGCAGAAGGTAAAACGGGTTGTTTTTCACTTAATGCTGATAGTGTTAGTGGACCAGATGATTTCTTAAGTCAATTCTTTCAAGAAAGTTGGGATATCATTGGGAAGGATATTACAAATATTGTATAGACATCCTTTTATGGATATGAGATATCAAGATATGTGACTAACACTAATGTTGTTCTGATTCCTAAAAAGAAAGCGGTAAAGAATTTTGGTGACCTAAGACCTATTAGCCTAAGCACCTTTTCTAATATGATTATTTCCACTCGTTAATGATAGAATAGTTAAGGTGTTACCTAGGCTAATATCACCAAACCAAGCTAGTTTTGTTAAAGGCACAAGCATCGTAGAGAATGTGCTACTAGACAGGGATATTATAAGGGACATCAATAGGAGGAACAAATTACAAAATATAGTGGTGAAAATAGACATGTCCAAAGCATATAATAGGGTCTCATAGATATTCTTGCCGAAAGTAATAAAGAATTTTAGAGTTTCAGGGAGGATTATTGACATGATAGTGAGGTGTATTAGTAGTAATTGGTACTTTATACTATTTTAATAGCCAATATTTTGGCTTTATTTTCATCATCCAGAGGCCTCAAACAGGGTGACCCATTATCACCTACTCTTCTTATAATTACAGAAGAGGTTCTTGCAAGGAACTTAAATAAGCTATTTGAAGAACCTAAGTATAAAGGACACGGTTTTCCAAAATAGAGTACAAAAAAAATCATCTACCCTATGCATCCTACTTCTATAAAGAAAATAGTGAAAGCATTCACAAGATATAAAATTGGATCCAAACAAATGATCAATTTGGATAGAAGTTTCTTAAATTTACATGAGAAAGTCCCAGGTATAGTGAGCAATCAAATAAAAAGGATTATAGGAGTAAAACAAGGTTCATTTTTTGTTTTATCCATTTAGGATGCCTTGTTTTTGTAGAATAAAGAATAGAGGTCATTTTGAAGAGTTGATCAAGAAAATGATGAAAAGATTGAGTTTGTGATAGAATAAGCTTTTAACATTTGGAGGTAGATACATACTTACAACACATGTTCAACAATTAATGCTTGTCTATTTTCTATCAGCAATGAACCCCCCAGTATGTGTTATAAATTAGTTGCATAAAATATTTGCATGATCTGTTTGAGCAAACTCAACTAGAGCAAGGAACAAACATTGGATCTCATAGGAAAACATGTGCTATCCTATAGAAAAGGGAGAAATATGACTAATATCATTACATTAAATCTCAAAATCTCTCTTTCCTAAGCTATGACGGAATTTTAGAGTCTCCACATCATCAATGTGGAGTTAATTTATATGGAATAAATGCTGTAAAGGATACCACTAAATAATGGTGAGAGATTTTAGAGCCTCCCATATATAGAGAAAAATAGCAGAGGTAATTAAAGAGGTTGAACATAATATATGGTGGCAGTTTAAAGCTAGGACTTCCAATTTCTAGTTTGATAACTGGACCAAACATGGAGCCCTCTATTATTTAGAAGGAGATAATACATAGGAAGAGAAGCTGGAGGTGAGGGATTTTTATAGAAATGAAAGGTGGGATGAAGTAAAATTGAAAAGTAAACTTTCAGAGGAAATGACTAGACACATTGTGGAAAGTATAAGACCCCCCCCCCCATTAACCTAGAGAAAAATGACACACCTTGGTGAATAAGGAACTCTCAAGAGAGATTTACAGTCAAATCATCTTGGGAAATCATGAGATAAAACAAAAAATAAAAAGAAAAGCACAATCATCTATGGGTTAAAGGTATACCTTTCAAAATAAACTTTTTCATGTGGAAAGTTTGGAAGAGAAGGATTTCTACAATTGATAAATTTACAAAAATAAGAATAAATAGTGTATCAAGATATTGGTTCTTTGAGGAGACAGAGGAGGAGACAATGTCCCATTTAATTCTAATATCCCCCATAGCCACTAGGCTATGGAGGCCATTTGTTAGTTTTACAGGGATAGATATTTAAGACATGCACTTGCAGCAAATCATCAATACATAGTGGTTAATGAATGCAACACCAGAATTAGAGGTAATATACAAACCTATCTTAGAAATTATTATGTGGAACATATGAAAGAGAAGGAATGCAAATAAATATAATGGTGAAGTAGCCTTTATGGAGATAGTATGGTAGACTCAGCAACTGATCAGAAAATTGATAAAAGGCTATACCCTTAGATCAGAATAGGAAAAGAGCACTGATCGTAAAGTTGTAATGACCCTTTAGTTCATATTTCATATTTTTGCTTATTTTTGTTGATATTGACTTTGTATAGCTTTCCTAAGTTATTTTGACTTGTTGGGGCTGATAGTTCAGTTAACGGGCAGTTCATTTGATTGTTAAAGCCAATTCCCTATTTTGAAGTCTTCGCTGGTTCCAAATGGACACCAAGTTAAAACTTTAGTAAAATTATCTCGCATGTAAATTCTAACTATTCTAATAACTCTAAAATATCAATTTTAGGCTGATATACCTTTGGTTTGGGTCCTAAGGAACCCGAGCTCATTCGACCTATTAGTCATAAAGTTAAGAAAATAAAATATAGGTGTGAGACCGACATGTTGTCAAAGAGAACTTGGATGAAAAATCCAAGTGCTCACTGAGTATAGAACATCGAATTTGATATGGTTACATAGTTTATTTACGTATAAGGGATTTTGAACAAATCTCGAGCATTCAGTCGAGCCTATTTTGGACTTGGAAAAATTTTATGTATCAGGTGTAATACCCCAGGTTTTTGGAATCTAAAATTTCTGAAGTGTTGACAATACTTCCATGAATATGAGTCATTATCACTTATCACGAATCATAGGGTGGAACTCGTTGTGTCAACAGTGGATCTGAGCAGGATTTTTACCTTGACCACGAGTCTTTATCACAACTCATGATGATAGGTCATGAGTTTTAATGAGTGAATCTTGACCATAATAGTGAGGATTTAGAGATTTAACTCTCAGGTAATAAGTCTAGGTAACAACTCGTGGTCAAACCTCATGAGTCATTCCCTAAGTCGTGATATTTGGGCCCAAAATCTTGAATGTTTTAATTGGAGGTTTTTTGATCTTATCCTATATTTAAACTATACCCACAACTTAAAAACATCTTAAGGACCCATTTTCCTATCAGTTATCAAATCAAAAACATACTCTCTCCTCTCAAAATCTGAAGTCAAGAGAAAACTAAGGTTTATAAGAAATTCAACCTTCAAGCTCAAAACTTTGGATTTCATAAATTTTTTGGTATTTCAAGAATGTCTCTCATCCCTAACTTGAATTTTATACTATGGCATATGTTTTAGTCATTGTTCATGTGATTTAATTGTTAGGTTTGAAATTCAATTGGGCTTTTGATGAATAACACTTGAATTATAGTTATCAAGGTTTAAATGTCATGTGTATACTTAAATTGATAATTTTTGGGACTAAATGGGTGTATTATTATGGAATTTGGAATGAGGACATGGGTTTCCTCAAATTGATGGATTTTGGCTTGGAAATGGCATTAACCTCAACCCACCTACATGATTTTGGTTTTAAATATGGAATTTGTATGATTTAACCCACTTTTGAAACTATTGGCTCTTCTCCTTATGGACTTTTTGCTCTATCTGTAGGTGCTCTAGTTGTCCGAAAGCCAAGAGCAGCTACTGGCCTAGACTGATTATAAAGAAAAAAGCCAAGAGGCCGCTTGATAAAGGGTTCCATTTTTTAGTCTGTTTTCAATTCTTCTGACCTTGAATCTAGGTTTCCCCAAATGCCTTATTGCTGCTTTCAAAGCTACACTTTCTTCCTTTCTTCACTAATAAGAGATTCTATTATTCTACACTGACTTTACTATGCTATTACATTAATGGATAAATGAATAAAAATTGATTTTAAGTTCTTGGTTTCCATGGTTTTTACTTTTTTTAAAAGGAAATTGGGAGTCAATTGGTTAAGTGGAATGGATTGGCAGCTTGAAGGTATGATTGGAATAACTATACCAAATGGTAAATGCCACAATATAATACTCCTTAGTTTATGGTTGAGATTATGGTCAAAGTGATTTTAATTTAGGCTAAAATGGGGTTGTGTATCTCACCGTAAAGGTGGAGGTCCTGGGGGACCAATACTGGAAACTATATTTGTTGACGTGGGGGTCTATATGACTATGTGCTAGGTGCACACTTTGTATTTGGGGATGGCTAGAGCCTTGGTTTCTTTATTTCTCCTATGAATTTCTCAATTCGTACGGCTAATATATGTTGGGGCCCTTACAATAGAAGAAGTTGAACCCATATAGCCCTTGGGTTCCCTTAAGACAGATAAATCTACATAGTATAGGTTAATGGTTTTAAACTCTTATATTCATGACCCATTACCCTATTATAGCATCTTATATATGGTATATATTAATGTGTGTGTGGTTTTGCTATTTTATTAGGTTTTTTTTCAGATTTTGGGAATTAGGAACTCTCTTTTATCATGGTCGGAGGCATGTCACGACCTATTTTGGTATTCAAGTTTAGAGTATTTTTTGGACAAATGTGGGTTGGATATTTTTTTGATTCATAGATTTTACATTTGAATATCTATCTTTCTTATTACTAATTTAGGTTATCTCTACTGTTCATATTGATTATGCTCTGAGGGATAGGCTAAAGGGGTGGTCTCTGGCCCACGGAGGGCTTGAGAGACTCATCATGACTAGTCCTAGTGTTAGGTCATGACAAGATTGGTACCAGAACATAATTTAGGGCCATTCGGTATGTACAAAGTCATGTCAAGAAAAGTCCTTTTTATTAGTTTGAAGAATGTCATACTTATAAGGGGGAAGCTATGAGGTATTTAGGAATGTTTTTCTTTCTCGTGTTCTATTTTGGGCTATAGAGTCTAGTTTCCATGAAATTTCTCTAACTCTTAGCTTACTCATATTTCTGACCATGTCTCCCCAAAGATCTGATGATTGTAGAAACTCATCTGGGCCTTTTGTCCTACTAAGGAAAATATGGAGGGAACTCGCCTTGTTTATAGAATGTAGACCCTGTCTAGCCTCTCTAGTTGGGAATGTGGCTCCCTACGTGGAGTTCCATTAATCTTAATTAGTCCTCCTCGGGCTTTCTGGCTTGGTGAAACTTATACTCAGTCACCTCAGGGAGATATATCTAATATGGAGTTCCATCAGTCTATCTATATGCTTACTCAGTTGGTGGCATCGCAGTCTTGTTAGTATGATCGTGTTGATTTTATTTCTCATTAATCTGAGGTCATTTGGGTTGGCCAGTTAATGATATTGAATCCCCCAACCTTTATAGGATCTAGGGTTGAGGAGGATCCTCAAGGATTTATTAATAAGATGGAGAAGATTTTTAGGGTAATGCATACTACGGATGTAGAGGGTGTAGAGTTTGCTTCCTATCAGTTGAAAGATATAGCATATCAGTGGTAAAAGGAGTGGAAACAATCGAGAGGTAATGATGTTAAGCTATCAGTATGGGATGAGTTTTCAAGTTCCCTTATTGATCATTTTCTTCCTCAAGAATTGAGGGAAGCTAGGGCTGAAGAGTTTGTGTACTTTAAGTAGGACAATATAAGTGTGAAGGAGTACGCCTTGAAATTTCAACAGTTGTCTCATTATACTCTAGAGTTGGTGTCTAGAATGAGATCCAAAATAAGAAAGTTTTCTTCTAGTTTGTCTCGTGATTTGGTATTGGAGTATGAGGCTGCAATATTGAATAATAATGTGGACATATCCAAGCTAGTGGTTTATATATAGCAGGTGGAGGATGAAAAGAAGAAAGTAGAGATTAGAGGCAGAATAGGAAGTTTAGGAATTTAGAGTAGGTTACAAATTAGCAGAACAGTGGGATAGATGGCAGACAGTGGACTATAAAGAAGAATTGGGAGAATTCTTATTCAATGGCTAGTGATCTTTATCCTAAGCCTTCTAGTGATCGTTGTTTTTAAACTAGCAGTGGTCCTTAGGCACTGGGTGCCCAATCTTAGGTTAGTGGAGCTCAGTCAACCCCATCTTATCCTTTTTATCATTTTGTGGACAACTTCACAATAGATATTATGAGGAGTTGAGAAATCGATGCTCTAACGGTGGTTATCTTGGTCATATACATTGAGATTATCCTTCATCCAGAGTTTCTACTAGAGCTAATAAGGTCCCAATTGTTGTTTCTTCAGCTCTTGTACTTAAGGTCACTACTTTAGGTACCGATACTGGTCAAAATCATATCTATTCACTTGATACTCATTAGGAGTCTGAGGTATCTCTAGATGTTGTTACTGGTATTTTATAGCTCTTCTTTTGTGATATTTATTGTTTGCTTGATTTGGGTTATACCCTATCTTATGTGACCCCTTATGTGGTTATACACTTTGATTTTTATCCTAAAATTATTTTGGACCCCTTTTCTGTGTCTACTCTGGTAGGTGATTCTATCATGGCTAGAAAAATATATAGGGGTCGTGTGGTGTCCTTCTTTCATAGAAAAATATTGGTATATTTGATAGAGCTTGACATGGTATATTTTGATGTAATATTTGGGAAGAATTGGCTTCATTTATGCTATTTTTTCCTAGATTGTCGTACCTGTAAGGTCAGTTTCCATTTTCCTGATGAACTGGAGTTGATTATGAGGGGAATTCCTTAGATCCCAAATTAATTGGGAGGGGAATTCCTTAGAACCCAAAGGGAGGTTTATTTCCTATCTTAGAGCTCAGAAGTTGATTTCTAAGGGGTGCCTATATCATCTGGTTTAGGTTAAAGATTTTAATTTTGAAAGTCCCTCATTACATTTTGTCCCTGTGGTTGATGAATTTCTTAAAGTTTTGCTCGATGATCTTTTTGGAATTCCTCCTAATAGGGAAATAGATTTTGGGATAGATCATCTGTCGAATACCTGTCCTATTTCCATTCCTCCTTACAGGATGGCTCCGGCTGAACTAAAGAAACTTAGGGATCATTTGAAGGATCATCTATATAAAGTCTTTATTTATCCTAGTATTTCTCTGTGGGGTTATCTTTTACTGCTTGTGTGAAAGAAAGATGGGTCTCTTCGAATGTGTATAGACTATCGTCAGTTGCATAAGCTTACAGTGAAGAATAAGTACCCTCTTCCTAGGATTAATGCTCTTTTCGACTAGCTTCAAGGCGCTAGATGTTTCTCCAAGATTGATCTTTGTTTGGGCTATCATCAGTTGAAAATTAGGGAGGTTGATATTCCCAAGACTGTTTTTCGATCCCGGTACGGCCATTATGAGTTTTTAGTTATGTCTTTTGAGTTGACTAATTCTCTGGTTGCTTTCATAGATCTTATGAATCGGGGATTTAGCCAGTTTTTGGACTTTTTTGTTATAGTCTTCATTGATGATGTCTTGTTATACTCTAAGATCGAGAAGGAACATGCCAATCACCTACGAATTATATTGTAGACTCTTAAGGATCAGAAGTTGTATTCCAAATTTTCTAAATGTGAGTTTTTGCTAAATGCGGTGACTTTTCTCGGGCATGTTGTTTTTAGTAGAGGGATTAAGGTAGATCCATAGAAAATTAAGGCAGATAAGAAATGGCCTAGAGCCTCAACTCCAATTGATATTAGGAGAGGCTTGTCTTGGTATTATAGGAGGTTTATGGAGAGTTTCTCTTGTATTGTTTCTCCGTTAATGAAGTTGACTTAGAAAAAGGTTTAAGTTTTTTTTTGTTTGATGTTTGTGAGGGTAGTTTTGAGAAATTAAGGAATAAGTTGACTTATGCACTAGTGTTGACCCTACACAAGGGTACTGATGGGTTTGTTGTGTATTGTGATGCATCCCGTGTGGGACTAGGTTTTGTTTTGATATAGCAAGGTAAGGTTGTGTCCTATTCTTCCAGGAAGTGTAAGGATCACGAGAGGGATTACTCAACTCATAATCTAGAGTTGGCAGTTGTGGTTTTTTCTTTGAAGATTTGGCACTATTATTTATATAAGGTGAATATAGATATCTATTCAGGTCATAAGAACTCACAGTATGGGTTAACACAGAAGGAATTGAATCTCACGTAGAGGCAGTGGCTCGAGCTACTTAAGGATTATGATATGAGCCTTCACTACCATCTAGGTAAAGTTAATTTTATTGCTGATGGTCTTAAGAGGTTGTCCATGGGGAGTCTATATCATGTTGAGGAGAAAAAAGGGTTGGTGAAGGATATTCACAGGTTGAAAAACTTGGGAGTTCATCTCTTGGACTCTGAGAATGGGGGAGTGATTGTTCTAGAAGTGGTTAAATCATCTCTTGGTGCTAAGGTGAAGGAGAAGTAGGCTTTGGATCCCAACTTATGTAGATTAAGAATGATATGGGTCAACAAAAGGTTATGGCTTTTGAGACTAGGAGAGATGGTATTTGGAGATATCAAGGAAAACTGTGTGTTCCTTTGTTAATGGGCTACGAGGAAGGATTTTAATCGAAGCTCATGAGTCTAGAAATACAGTTCATTTAGGTTCAACAAAGATGTATCATGATTTGAAGGAGATCTATTGGTGGAATAATATAAAAAGAGATGAAGCTAATTTTGTTACTAAGTGTATGGCTTGTCAGAAAGTTAAGGTGGAATATTTGAGGCCTGGTGGCATATCCCAAGAGATAGAGTCACCTATTTGGAAGTGGGAGATGATTAACATGGATTTTATTATAGGTATTTCGTGGTCTCGAAATCAGTATGATTCCAATTGGATCATTGTGGATAGAATGACTGTCTGCTCACTTCTTTCCTATGATGACTAACTACTGAGGAGAGGATTATGCTAAGTTGTTTATTCAGGATACAGTGTCCATTATTTCAGCCTAAGGTACGTAGTTCTCTTCTCTCTTTGGGCATTCATTTTAGAAAGGTTTGGGTATAAATTTGAACCTTAGTACCATTTTCCACCTCAAATAGATGGTAAAGTGGAGTGCACTATTCAGACTTTGGAGGATATGCTAAGGGCCTATGTGATTAATTTTAAAGGGAGTTAAGTTAATCATTTGCCTCTTATTGATTTTACTTACAACAACAGCTATCATTTTGGCATTCAAACGGCTCTTTTTGAGGCTCATTATGTAGGAGATGCAGGTCTCTGATTGGGTGGTTCGAGGTTAGTAAGACTAGGTTGTTTGGTCCTAACTTGGTTCACCAAGCCATGGACAAGCTGAAGGTGATTAGAGAAAGACTTAAGACTGCTCAAAGTCACCAAAAGTCTTATGCGAATGTGAGGCAAAGGGAATGGGAGTTTGAGGTTGGTGATTGGGTATTTTTTAAGGTGTCTCCTATGAAAGGATTCATGAGATTTAGGAAAAAGTGGAAGCTCTATCCTCGTTATGTGTACATATCAAATTGTAAGGAGAATTAGGAATGTTACCTATGAGTTAGATTTGTTTGCGAGTCTGTCTTTGATTCATTTTTCTTTCCATGTGTCTATGCTGAAAAAGTTTGGGGTGATCCTTCTTTGACAGTGTCTGTTAAGGATATTGGAGTTAAATATTCCTTGTCTTATGAGGAGGTACTGGTTAATATATTGGATAGGTAAGTTCATAGATTCAGGACAAAGGTATACCTTTGGTAAAGATGCTTTGGAGGAATGAAAAGGTGGAAGAGCCTACATAGAAAGCTGAGGAAAATATGAGGGCCAAGTATCCATTCTTGTTCCCGTATTGTATTCTTTTTGTTATCGTGCTAAGGGTGCATGTCTCTCATCCCTAACTTGAATTTTATACTATGGCGTATGTTTTAATCATTGTTCATGTGATTTAATTGTGGGGTTTGAAATTAATTTGAGGGATTTTGATTAATATCACTTGAATTATATTACTCATGGTTTAAATGTCTTGTGTATACTTAAATTGATGATTTTTGGGACTAAATAATATCATTATTGTGGAATTTAGAATGGGGAACATAGGTTTCCCCAAGTTGATGGATTTTGGCTTGGTAATAGCATTAACCTCAACCCACCTATGTGATTTTTGTTTTAAATGTGGAATTTGAATGATTTAACCCACTTTTGAAACTATTGCATTAAATTAATGGACATATGGATAAAATGGATTAGAAAGACCTTGGTGGCCATGGTTTTGGATTTTATTAAAAGGAACTTGCGAGTCAATTGGTTAATTTGAATGGATTGGCATGATTATATAAGCTAGCAAGCATAATTGGTATGATGATACCAAATGGTAAATGCCTCAAGATAAGACTCTTTGGTTATGGTTGGTATAATGTGCAAAGTGATTTTAATTTGGGCTCAAAGGGGGTTGTGTAGCTCACCGGGAAGGTGGATTCCATGGGGACCAATATTAGAAACCATATTGGATGGCGTGGGGGTATAAATAACTGTATGTTTGGTTAAGGCATTATACTTTTTGATTGCTAAAGCCTTGGTGTTTTTATCCATTCTTTGAATTTTCTCGGTTCATGTGGTTAACGCACACTGGGGCCTTTTCAGTAGAAAGAGTTAAAATTATATAGCCCATGGGTGGTCTTAGGACGAATTGAGCTACACAGTACAGGTTAATGGTTTAAAACTCTCATGTTCATGACCCTATGTCCTATCCTAGCATCTTATATATGTATAAATAAATGTGTGTATGTAGTTTTGGCTGATTTTAGACATAGCATTATTTTATCACTTTTCGTGGGTTACATGTCAGCGCTTATCCCACTAACCATCCTTGGATATTGCACTGTTTCATGATATAGGGTTCAAAGTATTTTCTGTTACTCTTGTCCAGTATTAGGTGGTGTGGTGCACTGGTCGAGTTACTGTGAAGTGGTGAGCCTCTATCTTTTGAAACACTTTGCCATTTCATTAGGCTTCTTATTAGATTTAGGGATTTATGAACTCTCTTTTTTCATGGTTGGGGGCATGTCTTGACCTAGTTTGCTATTCAAGTTTAGAGGCTTTTGTGGGTAAGTGTGGGTTGGATATTTGTTTGATTTATAGAGTTAACATTTGAATATCATTCTTATTACTAATTTGGGTTATCTTCCACTGTTTATATTGATTATGCTTTAAAGAACGAGCTAAGGGGGTGGTCTCCGACCCATTGAGTCGTGACACCAGGTTTTTGGTGCACCGCAATAACGACATTATTGACCATGATCTCAACTCATTCGTGCAGGCCTAAATGCTAAGTTTACATAGTGATGGTCGTAATCACGACTCGAGTAGTAGAAAGAGATGTCACGATTGCAAGGCCTCGAGCTACCATAGTGGGACTCGAGTACCTAGTATGGGTATAAATAGGCCCTAAATATCGTGAATTCATAAATTTATCACTCCTTTCTTGGTATCTTAAACCTTAAATAGTGTGATAGGTTAATATTGAGACTTGTGGGTGACTTGGGAACTTAATTAACATTTATTTTTGTGATTGCTTTTTGATTTGAGGTAAGAATTCACCCTTTTCTTGGTGAAATTTCATGATTATTGTTCGAAACCTCAAAACGTTTAGAGCTTGATTTATGCCTCAAATTAGCTTAATTTTTACCCATCTTTTAGTGTAATAATTCCTTAAACTTGTAAGAATGTTTGGGTTGGTTTCAGAAGCATTTTCCATAAGTGGGACCCACATAGGATTTTTGATGTAATTTTTGGACCCAAAGAAATATGGTGTAATATGGGTATCATTATTCTCGTATTGATTATTAGAATGTGTTTTTGATAGCTTAGCACCTTGAAGAGGCTTCTTAGAAGGGAAAGGCGGTGGTTTAGCGGTTCATCGAGCTTTCTTCGGTGTCGAGATAGGCTAGGTTTATCCCTTGTTATATTGAAAAACTTAATAGTATTATTATGATATTGTGTTAGATTTGGGATGGGTTTTAGGTGTTGGATTGATAAAATGCAAGACTTGGGTTAGTTTGACCATTTAGGCTATTTTGAAATCGTAGAGTTGAACACTTAGCATGCTTCCTTATGCTTTTGGTGAATTGGACTCCATTTCTCATGTTTAGTATGAGAATGATTTATAGCACTAAATAATAAACAAAAATACTCTAGTTATCCATCCTTAGGGTAAGTTAGCCTTAGTTGCTTACACTAACGAAGGTTGCCTTAGCTCCATTTGACTTAGTTAATATGTTTGGGAAAGATCTCTATCTTAGGACTAATTATAGCTTGTTTAACATCTAAATGTGGATATTAGTTACCTTAAGACTAGTTCGGGTAGAATTTGCATAAAATGGAACTCAAGGATTAGAAGTGGACTCTTAAGCCAATTTAGGCTATGACACATGTTAGATTCTTGTAAACATTTTATGCTTATTAGACTCTTGGAATGCACTGAGGTAAATTTAGAAATCTTGATACTTAACAGTTATATTGGTTAATATAAGGGTTGACGCCTATTGATTATGCAATTATTTATGTTATTGATGATGCAATTCATGATGTTAAATATATATATATATATATCCTGTTAGAGTCCAAGAGATGATTATGCTATTGAGTATATATATATATATATATCCTGTTAGAGTCCAAGAGATGATTATGCTATTGAGTATATACTCTATTTAAGTCTGAGGGATGATTATGACACTATTGATCATATTTATTGATTCAAGTTTGGGTACTGATGATATTTACCGATTTAAATCTATCTATTAATTATTGATAGAATCAAGTCCGATTATTGATTATATTTATCGGTTTGAGTCTAGATATGTAATTATGCTATGCTGGAATACTTCTTATGATTAATGATATCAGGGTGTGAGATTGAAAGTAGTTGTTTGGCTAAGTTAAAAAATGAGGAAATGGTTATAATGAGGCATGCCATAAATGGAATTTAGTGGTAAAATGGCTAGTTGACAAACGATGGTTAGTTGATAAATGATGACTAGTTGGTATATGATAATAAGGTTGCTATATGTTGGTAAATTGTCAAATGATGATTAAATAATGAGTTGGTTATTTGTAAGCGAGGAATGGTTGTTATTTTATATTGAGTGTACTCTCCAGGTGTATGGGAGTCTGTGATGAGTAATTTACTTTCTGCATCAATTGGCATATGGGAGCCAATTTTGTAGTTATGACTATATGTGTTGATGTTTTATATTATGTCATTATTCTAATGTATTCACATGTCTATTCACAGTGTTGTCAAAGCTATTTTAGATTTGTCTATACCTTGACATAGCTATGTTATCTTGCACTTTATCATACTTATAATTATAATTTAGCTCAGTCGGCAGATGATGCCTACTGAGTACCCATTGTTTCTGTACTTGTACTACACTTTTATACCCTTTTGGTATAGATTCGAGGACTAGCTGTCACTGTTGATTGTTGATTGTTATGTGTTGATTTTTCAGAGATAGGAAGAGCTCTTAGAGTTGGAGTCACCTATTTTCTTGTATCTTTTGATTTTTAGTCTTTAGTTATCGAGATATATGTTATTGACTATTCTAAGTCTTTGAGTTGTATTATTATTAAATACTCTTGTACTAGCTCTACCAGATCGTGCGATGATATCTTGTATTGATTATTTTATCTATTTAGAACTCTTTGCTTATTTATAAGTGTTTTGTTAATTTTTGCCTATAATTTGGCATTTTCCACTAAGTTAACCCATTGTGTTTAGCTTAGGGTTACAATTTGGTGTACCTACTGACGGGGTAGAGTAGGTTCCATCATGAATCATTAATCGGGTTGTGACAAATTGGTATCAAAGCCTAGGTTACACCGATATTATTAGTACAAAAGTAAGTGTCTAGTAGAGTCCTATGACGTCATTATTTGAGTTTATCCCACTCTCATATGGTCATGGATTATTTTGTATAGACTGTTACCTTAGCCATGCCCGGCGTACCCCAATCGTGTGGCAGGAAGCGGTTAGCCACAATCTAATAGAGATTATTTCTTATGTTCGTGCAAGGAAGCTTATTTCGAGGGTTAGCGAGTCTTATCTCGCTTATATTTGTGATACTAGTATGGAGAGTTTGTTGCTTAACTCTATTCCTGTTATTTGTGAGTTTCCTAATGTGTTCCTTATCGATCTGTCTGGTTTCCCCCTGTCCTTGAGATTGATTTTTCTATTGACCACGAGCTTAGCACCCAACTATTTCTATGGCACCTTACCATATGGCTCTTGTCGAGCTTAAAGAGCTAAGCTCTTAGCTTCAGGATCTTTTTGGTAAGGATTTTATTAGACCGAGTGTGTCTCCTTGGTGAGCTTCTATACCGTTTCTGAAGAATAAATATGGTTCCATGCGTATATGTGTTGATTATAGAAAGCTTAATAAGGTGAAGGTAAAGAACCGTTATCCTATGCCTCACATTGATGATTTGTTTGACCAGCTTCAGGGAGGGGCAGTGTTTTCTATGATTTAGTTGAGATCTAGCTACCATCAGTTGAGGATTCAAGTCGAGGATATCCCAAAGATAGCCTTTAGGACCCGTTATGGTCACTCTAAGTTCCTAGTGATGTCTTTTAGGTTGACTAATGCCCCAGTCGCATTTATGGATTTGATGAACTGGGTATTCAGGACTTATTTGGATTCCTTTGTGATTGTGTTCATTGATGCATCCTTGTGTATTCAAGGAGTAGAGAGGAGCAGGCACAATATTTGAGTATTTTGCTCCAAACTTTAACAGATCATGTGCATTTCACCAAATTCTCTAAGTATGAGTTTTGGCTTAAATCAGTGACATTCCTTGGGTATGTGGTGTCTAAGAATGGTATTATGGTAGACTCATCCAAGATTGAAGCGATTCGTGATGGGCTAGACGTACATCTCTGACTGAGGTTCATAACTACATTGTTGAGGCAGTTATTATAGATGCTTCATCGAGGGTTTTGCTGTAATTTTAGTTGCTATGACCAGATTAACTCAAAAGGAGTTCCTTTCTGATGGTTCGAGGAGTGTGAGTCAAGCTTTGGAAAGCTTAAGAATTTTCTCACTTCGAATCCTATTTTAGCTCTTCCTATTGAGGGTGAGGGATTCACCATATTCTATGATGCTTTCAATATTGGTTTGGGTTGTGTATTAATGCATTAGGGTTGTGTCATTATTTATGATTCTAGATAGCTTAAGATGCACAAGCGCAACTACCCCACTCATGATTTAGAGTTTGCGGCATTAGTTGTCCCGCTTAAGATTTGGAGGCATTATCTTTATGGTGTGCATTGTGAGATTTTTACTGATCATCATAGTCTTCAGTATTTTATAACCCAGGGATTCTTAATTCTAGACAGTGTAGATGGATGGAATTGCTTAAGGATTATGATATTTCCATCTTGTATAATTCGAGCAAAGGAAATGTAGTAGCAGATGCCTTGAGTCGGAAGGCAGTGAGTATGGGTAGCTTGGCTTTTATTTCAGTTTCTCAGAGGCCGTTGGAATGGTACATTTAGTCCTTAGCCAACTTGACGGTTCACCTTGATATTTTAGACCATAGGAGGATTCTTGCTAGTGTTGAAATGAGGTGTTCATTATTTGAGTGGATTCGAGATTGTCAGTTTGAGGATAGTAAGCTTTGCTTTCTTCGTGATTAGGTGTTGTGTGATGAGTCCGAGAGGAACACCATAGATTCTAAGGGTGTTTTGAAGTTTGATGGACGCATTTGTGTTTCGAGGATTGATGACTTAATTCAGTTCATTTTTTATGAGTCTTACAGCTCCAAATATTCCATTCATCCCAGCACAGCCAAGATGTATATAGATTTAAGAGAGCATTATTGGTAGAGTGGTATAAAGAGAGATGTGGTAGATGATGAGTGCTAATCCTACCACTCATTCGTATAAATTATACACACGCACTACCATGTTTTGTATTAGAATATGAGGCATTATGTAGATTTAAGTGCACTAACACCCATATTTTACAGATATGAATTGAAGAAGGTGAGCATATATGGAATGAAGCTAACAAGGGAGCAAATGGAAGCAAGAGAAGTGCAGCAGGAAACCTGAAGCAGTCAGCCTCGATTACAGTAACCGTGGCTCTCATACTGTGGTCGTCGTCGGTCTACATGGTCAGTAAAGCACGGTCGCAAAACCTAACTATGGTCGCGATCAAATGCATGCGATCGCGGATCAACAGGAACTGGCTCAAGGGTAGAATTGTAAAATGTTATGGACAAATCCCAAATCATAGATAAGCAAAAACCCTTTTTTCTTTGGGTATTGCTTATCTCATAAGATAGTTTTGAATTCTATGCTTGAAACCCTAATTGGGAAACTGTGTAATCAACATTGGAGGCTTAAATTTCTTAGTTTCTTGTTGAAGGATGAATGCTTTGGTTGACCCACATGGTATATCTCTCTTTACTTTCTTCATGAGTATCTAAATAATTTATTCTTGGGACTAAATAATTTATTCTTGGGATTATGTTGAACTAAAGTGGGATTGTGTGTGGGTATTGTTTTGTTTGCATGGAATTTAGTTGTTGAGTATGGATTTCACCATTGCTTGAGCTTATGTGTTAGAATTTGATGGGTGAAAACTCCAAATATCCAAATGGATTTGATGGGTGAAAGATCCAAGCTCTAGAAACCCTTTTTCATCCTCGACATAGGGATTTAGATGAATATTAGGTAACTCATAACATCCTCGAAAGAGGGTTATCGGGGGACAAAGCAATAGTGAACAACTAAGTCTATGGTTTACTACTTTTTGCAATCTTAGAAATAAGTGTTTAGGAAGTGTAAATCATGTCAAGAGAATCATCCTAGAAATGGGGATGCTTGGTTGAGGTTTTGGGTGGCTAAATAAACTCCACACTTGTTAGGTGCTCGAAAGAGCCAATGGGTGAAATCATTGGGGTTTTATCGAAAGGTTGACCCCAATGATCTTTGACCTAGCCTATCCATTAATTAACAACTAAATTCCATGATAAATTAATATTATCCCGCATGCTTCACCTCTAAGGAGACTTAATCCCAAGATTTCTCCAAAACTTGAATTAAAACCAATGATAGCATTCACCGCGCACTTGTTGAAGTTGTGTGAAGAATTTTCAAACAAATCAAACTCCCCCATTTACTTATACATGTTGTTTCCATTAGCATTCTAGTTAACCCTTTAGTAACTTGAGTACTCATAGGTTGGAAGTCTATAGCATTCACTCCTTGAGATTCGACCCCAATTTATATTGGGTTACTTGACAACGACTACCTCACCCCAAAATTATAGGAGTAAGTTGAGTGTTATCAAAATGGCGCCATTGCCGGGGAGTGAAATATAGATTTCACTTTTATGGTGCTAATCTTACTTGGAAATACCCTGAGTGGGGTAATTTACTTTATTTTGTTGTTTTTGACTATTTTGTAGGTGATCAAAGTATGAATGGAGCAATGAGCGATAATGCATGTAATTTTGGTCCCTTTGATTCCCCACTAGATGATGAGGGCCAATTAAATGAAGCAAGTCAAAAAAGCGCTATCCACATCCCTCCAACCAACGAAAATGGTGTGTTTCATGTGACTAGCGTTATGCTTCACATGTTGCAAATGAAAGGATTATATGGGGGTCAAGCATATGAGGACCCAAATGTTCATTTGAAAAACTTTGTGGAAGTTTGTGCACCATTTAACATAGCGCATATTACACAAGAATCCATTCGGCTTTGACTATTCCCATTTTCACTAATAGGCGAGGCGGTTTTATGGTTCCACTCACTTCAACCTGGCTCAATCAAATCTTAGGAAGAGCTCACCACGGTGTTCCTTGATAGATACTTCCCACCATCAAAAATACTTCAAAATCGGGATGAGATTGTAAACTTCTGGCAATTGAATAGAGAACCATTGTTTGAAGCATGGGAGAGGTTTAATGGAAAGCTAGCCCAATGCCCAAATCATGAGGTCCCGGATAAGATGCTCCTCGAAATTTTTTATAGAGCTCTTGTCCCATTGAACAAAATGGTTGTGGATAATGCGGCGGGTGGCTCTATTATGAAATTGCACCATCTTGCGGCTTTCCATTTGAAAGGTAAAGTATCCAAACAAAACCAGCGGTGGAACACCCCATGATGACGATGTGCCTAAGACCCCTTCTACTACCTCTGTGGTCACTAATGAGCAAAGAAAACGAGACAAGGAGAAGGGGGAGAACATGGCCAAGATGATGACCCAACTTGAGATTCTAACAAAACATGTTATGGGTGTACCCACGAAATAGGTAAATGTAGTAACATCAAAGCCTTATGAAGATGATGATGAGGCAAAGAAGTTGGATGAAGAAATTCGGTACTTGGCAAACTACTCGAGGGGTTCCCACCCCACCTATCAAAGGCAAGGTGGGAACCAAGGTTGGATGGATCATGACCAAGATAGAGATTGGAGAGATAGGGAATATGACTATGACCGCTACGTTCTCCTCATTGTAGGGCTAAGGCCGCCAAAGAGTCAAATGTCATTAACCCTAAAAATTTCAAGACCGAAGATGTTTTGGCATGAATCTTGAGTAGAGTTAAAGGTACGAACAAAATGGTCCGTGAGTTGAAGGGTGACTTATCCGTACTCTCCCAAATAGTGGTGTCTCACACCGCCTCCATCAAATAATTGTAGACCCAAGTCGGGCAAATCTCCATGCAACTAAATGCAAGGGCTAGAGGTAGACTTTTGAGTGACATAATTTCTAACCTAAAGAATGAAGCACAAGTCCTAGCAATTGTCACTAGAAGTGGGAAAGCATTTCAAGAGCCCCTTAGAGGAGACGTGAGTGATAATATGCCCAAGGATAAGGAAAAGGAGGTGACACCTCAAATAAGAAAATAAAATGATGAGAAAGTGATAGATGAAAGCGATGAGGAAGTGGTCAAAGTTGAAAAGCCACAAGGAGAATCAAATACAACCATCCATGTTCCTCCTCCGTTCCCTCAACAGTTGAATAAAAAGGAAGAGAGTGACAAATAGAGAAAATTTATGACAAAACTTAGCAACCTCTCAATAAATATCCCACTACTCGAGGAAATACAAGAGATTCTAGGATATGCTAAGTTAATGAAGAAGTTAATTTCCAAGAAGAAGCTCGTTGAGGGTAATACCATTGAAGTTACTCATGGGTGTAGTGCTATCATGGATAGCAAAGTTGTAGAAAAAAATGATCCCAGAGCATTCACTATCCCTTGCACCATTGGGACTCATGATTTTGCAAAGGATCTTTGTGACCTTGGTACAAGCATCAACATAATGCCATATGTCATCCATAAGAAACTTGGATTGGACACTCCTACACTTATTTCATTGCGATTTTTGATGGCGGACCTGTCCATAAAAAGGCCGATGGGTATATTGTTTGATGTCTTCGTAAAGGTGGACAAATTTATTCACCCAGCGGATTTTGTTGTATTGGATTGTGAGATGGACCAAGAGGTGTCTATCAATATTGGTCATCCTTTCTTAGCACCGAGAGAGCCATTGTCTATCTAGAATTGGGGGAGATAAAATTTTGGGTGCAAGATAAGGTCTCATTTAAAATTTGTAAGTCGAAGAAGCAAATCATAGAGCTCTAAGTAGTATACGTGGTGGAGGTTGAAAATGAGACAGTGAAAGATGAGGGGTTTGAGGACCCATTGTGAGATTGAAAGAAGAAAGACGTCGTGCCACGATGATAACTAAGGTGCTAGGTGGGAGGCAACCCACAAATTCCATGAGAGTGGCTCATTTCCTTTTTTGTTATGTTCTCATAGTATAGATATTGTCTTTGCATTTGAATAATCCATGCATTTGTGGTACTTTGGATTGCATTGAATGAGGTTTAAAAGAGGTAAGTGTGAAAGTCTTCTTTGAAAATCCAAATAGGGAAAATTCAATGAAAATTGACTAAAATGCTGAATAAGGGAGTAAAAACTGCTCTCAGTTACTACGATCGCGGCCATGCGGGTGTCTGCGGTTGTGGACCCTAACCGTGGTCATGGTCATTTTAGTCATTTAACCCCTAGTCTCCTTCATTTTCCTCACTCTCTCTTTTTAAGATTGTACTCTCAAATTCTAAGCTACATTGTTGGCCAAGTTATAATCTCCCAAACAGCCTCCATGCACATCCTTTTTGCATCACAACTTCGGTAGGTGGCATGAATCCTTGCTTTTATTTTAAAAATAGGCCATTAAGTGCATGATTAAGAAAGGGCCTAAAGTTTTAATTTTTATGCTTTACATTTTGTCATACTTATTATTGTTGTGGTGTTGGTTGCTTGATTGAGGTGTGCATACAAGGAAACCTTGAGTACCCAATAGTGTGTAAAAAAGGTAGACAAATGTGATATACATACCTTATGTTTGATAAATTGCTCAGATGAACTTTCAATAGTGGCATTTACTTTTGAAGGGCATATTCACACACACCAGTAACATTGTTCACATGACCTTCATTTGCACCCATATAGTAGAGCATGTTTGTATTTTAGAATTGGGAGGAAGTTGAACATGCAGAACTGACATAGAACCAGCCTTAGGTGTTACGATCGCGGTCATAGACTGCGACCGCAGTAACGCAGATGCAACTCTAATCCATGATCAGAGTAACTGAGGGCAGATTCTTGGCATTTCAAAAATCCTATACTTCTAATTTTTAGATAGACAACCCCAAGAACCTAGTCCAATGAACTTTAATGATCAATCTAGCACAGATTGCATGACTCAAATGACATTGAAAGATATAATGTGTGTTTAGTGCTTTCAGGATAACTTCATGAATAAGTTTGATCACATCAGATTCATGGCACCCGAATGCCACACTCACTACTATAGTGATCTTTCAAAGACAAAGTTGTTTTTGGAAAGAGAAATTTGTTTGTAGAATGTACCGAAGAATCTATTAGTTTTTCATGATAATTTTGAAACCACAGGGTGGAGGTATTTTGCCCTGGATCCATGCCTTGCAAATGAAAAATGGGTCCGTGAATTTTATGCCAATAACATGAAGTATCTTTCTTAAACCCACTCAATATGATTGTAAAGATATGGAGAAAGCCGGTGAAAGTTGGGGCTAAGCAAATCAATGATGTTTATGGGCTCAAGTAGGCAGACATGGGTGAATTCAAAGTAAAGGGGTGTAAATTGGGGAATTGGTTGGCACAATAGCTATTTCCCGTAAAGTAAGTCTCGTGGACCGAAACTAAAAGTAACATCTTTATGAATGACTTCACTTCTGAGGCTCGGATATGGTTGCATATTATTTGTAAACGAGTGTATCCTTGCACCCATATGACAGCAGTCCCTGAATTACGTGTTCGGATAGTTGCTTGTATTCTAGACAGCATCCCTTTGGATGTTGGTCAAATCATGGTCAATGAAATAGATTATTTTAAAAACCAAGATGGTACAAATCTCTTTTACCCTTCTCTAATTACTAAGCTTTGCAAGAGAGCAGGGGTAGAAGAGTATACTAGTGATACATGGGTACATCCTAGTGCCCCCATCTACCCATTGAGGATTCAAGGAAAGGGTGCACCAGGCAAAAGCAAGAAAAGAAAGATCAACTTGGAAGAGCCAACATGTACCAAACCCGAGCCTCATAGGCCAACCACAATGGGACCTCTTAAAGAGATTAGATTTAATATTATAACCATTAAAGAGCTTCTGGCTAGCTTGCCTCAAGGGTTGGGAGAGCTCTCTACCACCCATCACTCATATGTATCATGTGCTGATTATAATGAGTACAAAGAGGACCAAAAGAAGTAAAAAGCTACTATTGATCGGCTTGAGGAAGCCTACTCCTCTTTGGTGGCATCACGCTGGGACCTTTGGAGCGCACATAAAAAGATGATCACTAGGGAGAAAAAGTTCATATTTTGTTTCTCGTTTAGCAGTTCAGCCTGATGTTTGTCTTGATCGTAGTTATTAATTGATTTTATCTTATCTATTATTATTGTTGAGATATTGTCATAACTGTTGAGCTGATAGCGTCGTTGATAGGACTACCTCTCGAGGTCCTTTGGCCTCTCAAATGCGAAAAGAATGATGAGGAAACGTCCAACAGTAAACTATAAATTCCTATGATTCTCTGATGACCATTTTGACTATTAAAAACTCATTTTGGAGTTCATCGGAAAGAGGAGGAGGATAGAAATTATACGCCCCACCGCTTTGTTTATAGCGTATAAATTTTTCTCTTTCTTTTGAAGCTTTTGAAGTGTAATGGTTTATGGTTTGTGGAAGAATGTCAAACGTGTGAACCGATTCGGTCTCATTTGATATGTTTGATGTCGAAAATCAATAAAGTTTATAGCTTTTCCCTTGAGTTTGATTTATGTTACTTTCTTCTTGGGGTGTTGGCTCCACGGTCTAAAACTCTTAAAGTTTTGCAAGACCATGTTTCACAGAATATTAGTGATTGCCTTCGTCTATAAAGGTTGTTATAGACCAAAGAACCAGGTTTTCCGTGTCGTGATGTTCATGTTTGGTTTTAAGCTTGTTGTTTTGAATAGTAGATTTTTTAGGATGTTTTATCATCATCGTGACTTTCAGTAGTTTGGAGTTTTCTTTGGATCAAAAATAGGGACTTTGAGGGCTTGTTCTATTTTTTTTTGGGGCATTCTATTTAATATTTGTTAGTATTGATTTAATTGCTGCTCTTAAGGTTCCTTTGATTCATGATATTGAAAGGGACCTGTGAGTTTTCCCTCTGTTCATAATGCCAATCCTGTGAACCCCCAATTCTATGAATTAAGCCTTTCCCAGATTGCTATTTGATTTGTTGCAAATCTAAATTGGTTTTGATTGCTTATTATATTTGGTTATTTTTTTGTACTTGGTATAACTATTTTAAGGAGTATCTAACCTTAGAATACTTCTATTGTCGTCTTGTAAGCCCGATAAGAGGAACAAGAGGATAGAACGTAGGGGTAAATAGAGTAGGATTATAAACTTCTATAGAACAAAGTTGTAATTTGCACTTAGAATAGAGATATACCTAAGTGACCTATTTGGTTCATTACGTGATGAAATATAAATTTGTTTATCTTAGTTCTCACATCCCTACTCAATGATGTAGTTGTGGGGCTAAGTTAGATAGGTGATCAGAGGCTCGAGAGAGCTTGATCATAATCTCAACCCCGTAAATCAAAAACTAAGATAAGTAATCTAACCAATGAAGTTCAATAGCTTAGTATGATTGTTCGCATTGCTTTAACCCTGGGTTTATCTATATTGACTGTCCAGACTCTTAGTTTCCACATTGTTTACTTTAATTTCAATTCACAACTCAAACACTCTTCTATCACATTTTCACCACTTTAATCTCAATCGTTAAACTTGAATTGGGTAGTTTCTTAACACGAGTCCATGTGGGATCGATACTTGGCTTCTAAAGGGCCACTTTACTACTTGGTGAGACCACGTACACTTGCGTGTGCGCTTGGGCGCAACAACGGTGGCGTAGGAGAAGAGTGAAGAGTATCGAGTAGTCTTGAGCAACACTTAATATTTGTACTTCTTTTAGAAACTCTTCACATTCCATTTTTGGATCGGGTATTTTATTTGGATCCAGGTCTTTGTACAGACTTTGGCTTAGCCCAATTTGTTTTGATTTTTGAGAAATAAAATGGTTCAAAAATGAAGCTAAAATTTAACTTTAAAAAAAACTTAGTACACATTGATTACTCATTTTTATACGCAAAATAGGAAAAATGTATATAATGTTTTTATATATTTTATATAAATTACTCTGTAAATAATGCATATATGTTTTTATAAGCATTTAGTTCTTGTATACACTATGCATATAAAGTGTATAACGCATACATGCAATGTATATATATAAACATGTATATTGGACAATATATATATATATATAAAGTGTGTACTTTTTTCCTAACGGACATTATCAATCTTTTTTCTTTTAGATCTTATTTCTTTAAATTTCGACGGCAGATGAGGCTTGTGAAGGGATCGATGAGTCTAATTATTGTTAGTTTACTTTTTAGATAATGTGGATAGGGATGTCCGGTGGTGCGGGGTGTGATTGCAATTGGGTGATAGTCGAATTTTTTGTATCACAAAAATGATTTATAGATGATAGGAGAAAAATATATGGTTACACTAAAAGAACATGGACTTTCTGTGAGTTGATCAACTTTTCAGTTATTACATTTTGATTGAAAATAAAATGGAACTCCAAAGAGATAAATATATAAGAAATCAAGAGAAAGAATAAATAAATGGTTTTAGTATTGATTTTATTAAAAATGTTTTATTCTAAGTTATTCATGTTGCTTATGGTATGCCTGTATTTTTTTTATTTTGTATTTTTCTTTTTTTGAGAATGAATGTACAATAGATTTTGGGAGGAAGAAAAAAAGTTGGAGGAGCAAAGTAATGGCTGATAGTAGAAATAATCATTAAAAATCAATAATAAAATTTTATTATTTTTAGGGGAAAACAATTCATAAAAGAATTTGAAAGAAGAAAGAAAAAAAAGACATGTTGCAAAGTCGGGAGATCTTAAATGGTTTTTGCCGTTTTGGTAAATAGCACTATGATTTTGATCCTCCTTGATATTCATCTTTTTGGTCATTTGCGAGGTTAATGTTTGAGCAACGAGGCCACTTGTAAGAATAAAAAATAGGAAAACTACATAGCACAAACATAAGTCCCTAATTATTCTATTTAACCCTAAGCTCTAATTAATTACAATCTGTAGTTTCTTTTTCCAATTAAATACTACTCATACCCTTTCTTCTCCTTCCCTCTCTTGCCACTCTCCTCCCTCTCCCAATCTCGCTCGCCTCCCTCCATATATAATCTCTCTCCACTGCCTCTGAGATCTCTCTTTTCTTTTTTTTTCTTTTTTCTTTCTCTTTTTACACTAAAGCATTAGATGTATCAATATGTATTTCAACTGATACAATGTTTGTATTCAAATTTATTGAATCTATACTTGTTTGCATTGTGTATTTATATGTTTTTTGTATATATGTTTGCATTTCTCTATACATTATTGGTATTGTATGTAGTATTGGTATTGTGTGCGTTTATATTTATATATATGCATATATCCATTATTGGTACTAAATATGTTAGCGTTACTGTATGTATGTTACTGAATGAGTTATTGATATGTCTCTGTATTATTGGTATTGTATGTATGAATTTATGTATCAGGTATCTTTTATGGAAATTGAACCATCCAAATACAAATGATACATTTGCATCAAACAATACATATGTATTTGTGTATGACACAATTTTACGATTCTATAAAATACAACTTATATTTGTTCATACAAATTGAACATTAGTTCATAGAGTCACTGTATTTATATTTTATATCAAATACAGTCAGTTGCATACAATTGATACATTAGGTACAGATGGTAATTTTATAAACTTAGGCTAGCGTGCCCCAATTTGCTGAAACAATGGCTATTTCCTGAAAGTTTCTTTAAAAGATATTTAGATAAGAACACAAGTCAAAGTCAAATTAGCTTAGATTTTTTATAAATAAGCACACAAATGAGTATTGATACTATGAAGCGAAAAGGGGATAAATTAAAGGGGATTTTTCAGAAATAGCGATACTTTATTGTAAAATTCACTTTACATAATTATTTTACATAATTATCAGTTATAACCGTTGTATTTGATTCACAGTCGTTGTATTCACTTTTACTCAGTGGTTTGTATTCTAAAAAATATAAATACACTACATATTTAGTCTCGCCAAAAACACTACCATTTTTATCTTTTTTTTATATATTTTTCTTTTTCGTGTTTTTCTCGTTTTTTTTTCTTCGTTTTTTCTATTTTTTCTATTTTTTTCTCTCAGTTCTATCTCTTACTTCTATTTCTCTTTCTTCTTTTCTTTTTTTCTTTGATTTTTCTTGTTTTCTTTTTTGTACTTATTTTCTTTATTATTTTTTTCTTATATTTTATATTTTTTGTATTTTTTAAAAACATGACTACTCGAGCACAAGTCATGGATGATAACGTAAATATTACAATTGTTTATCGTATTTGTAGTCATATCGTCATTTATATTTTTGTATTCATTGATACAACTGTATTTGTATTTGTATTTTATGTTCGCGCTTGTATTTATATTTTGCATTTGTATTTGTATTTTATAGTTCGCAATTGTATTTGTATTTGTTAGTTCGCACCATCGTTTATATTTTATATAATTCGCACTTATATTTTAAAGAACTGTTTTGTATTTGTATTTTATAATTGACTGTATATTATATTAGATTATATTTGTATTATGGTTTTATTGTGTTTGTATATTTAGATTAAATTTGTATTTGTATTCTATTTTTGTTGATGCCTTTTTATTTTTAAAGAATTATTTTTATATTTGTATTTGTAAGTTGATTGAATATTGTATTTACCCGTGATTATGTACAATTTATCATTTGTATTTGTATACAAACAAGTAAATGCCTTAATTGTATTTTCTTGATTCTAAAATATATAAATATGTAATGTATCATTTGATACAAATGTATCATTTTGTCTTTGTATGTCAAAATTATCATTCATATTTGTAAATAAATAAATATCACTTGATACAAATACAATTACAAATAAATGAAATAAATAATTTTACAAATACAATATGTATTTGTATATATTGTATTTGTATAAAAATTTGAATTGTATTTATATGTATCAATAAATACAACTCGTATTAATAAATACAAACAAGTATTCGTAGAAAAAAAAAATCAATCGTTCCTTTTCAATAATAAAAAATACAAATGATAGTTCGCATTTGTATTTTATAGTTTACTTGTATATATGTTATAGTTCGCATTTGTATTTCTATTTTATAGTTCGCACTTGTATTTGTATGTTATAGTTCACATTTTTATTTGTATGTTATAGTTCGCATTTATATTTATACTAGTCAAGTGTACGTGCGTTGCACGTGTGCTTCATGTCAAGCCATCAGTCAACATAAAATATATACAAAAAAAATAATTTATTAAAAAATAGCAATTAACTTTAAAGATCGAAGATAGGCGGCTTTATGCATCCAAACATTAGAACAATAGTAACTACAGATATGATAAATAGCAATAAACTACGAATAGTAACAAAATAAAACTACAATAATTGATATATTAGAACAATGTTATTAAACCTAACCTTAACACAAAAAAATCCTTAAAGTTCGATCAAGCATTCATTATCAACAATATAAACTTGAACAGAACAAAAATTAAAATAAAATAATATTATAATTGAGATATTAGAACAGTATGATATAGAGGACACCTTCAGAGCTCATCAAAAAAGCGGTTATAAGAATATACCTAATGTTATTACATTGTTGTAGGAGAAACTCAATGTATAAAAGCCCAAAATTTTTTTCTCCTAAAAAAAAGATTACCTAAATATGAAAACTTTTAATTATTCTATTGCAAAAAAATAAAAAAGTAAATTATCAAATTATTTATGGTACTATTCATTTGGTTATTGATTTTCAAGGTTTAGTAGATATGGTAGTATTTATGATAATTTTTTTTAGGTGTAAGAAACATTTTTCTAAGATTTTTTTTTTCAAAAGTATGTTAGTTTTTATATACCAAAATCAATTTTATTTTGTAAAAAGTACGTTAATTTTTTATTTTACCAAAAGCAAAATAATTTTTATTTGTAAAATCACATATAACTCCTAATTTTACTCCACCTCTTACCACTTTTTAGAGTCCTTATTTATTAATTCTTCTAATACTTTTTTACCATGTATTTTAGGACTCCTTATTTATAAAACATATTTTCCTTTTATAATATATTTTAGGACTCTTTAATTTTAAATATTATATGAATAATTAAATAACAAATTAAAGAAAATAGTGAAAAGACAGTTTTGTCTATTATAGAGATTTTTAATAAAGGAAAAAAAGTTTAAATCACTTTTCTAAGGGTCTTCACACTTTTAATATAAAAAAAGATTATCTAAATATGAAATTTTTAATTATTCTATTGCAAAAAAATAAAAAAGTAAATTATCAAATTATTTATGGTACTATTCATTTGGTTATTGATTTTCAAGGTTTAGTACATATGGTAGTATTTATGATAATTTTTTTAGGTGTAAGAAACATTTTTCTAAGATTTTTTTTTTCAAAAGTATGTTACTTTTTATCTAGCAAAATCAAGTTTTTTTGTCAAAAGTACGTTAATTTTTTATTTTACCAAAAGCAAAATAATTTTTATTTGTAAAATCACATTTAACTCCTAATTTTACTCCACTTCTTACCACTTTTTAGAGTCCTTATTTATTAATTCTTCTAATACTTTTTTACCATGTATTTTAGGACTCCTTATTTATAAACATGTTTTCCTTTTATAATGTATTTTAGAACTCTTTAATTTTAAATATTATATGAATAATTAAATAACAAATTAAAGAAAATAGTAAAAACACAGTTTTGTCTATTACAGAGATTTTTAATGAAAGTTTAAATCATTTTTCTAAAATCTTCACACTTTTAATATATTATACATTTTATAGTTCGCACTTGCATTTATATGTTATAGTTCGTATTTGTATTTCTATTTTATAGTTCGCACTTGTATTTGTGTTTGCTAGTTCGCGAAAATGAAAAGAAGGAGAAAAAATGAAAAGGAAAAAAAAAAGAAAAAAAAGAGAAAAAGAAGGAGAAAAAATATATATATAAAAAAAAAAGAGAAAAAGAAAAAAGAGAAAAAACAAAAAAAAAAAAAGGGAAGGAGAAAAAATGAAGGGAAAAAACTGGAAAAAAAAAGAGTAATAGAAAATAGAGAAAAAGAGAAAATACATGAGAGAGGCTATAAATTGTAAGTAAGGATAATTAATAGGTAAGAGGGGGTTATGAATTGTAATTAGTTGAAACTTAGGCTAAATAGGATAATTAGGAGTCTATATTTGGTAAATTATGTAGTTATTAAAACAATTACATAAATTTCTGATTTCACTTTCTCTCTCTAAACTATATAGATACATCACAAAAGGGGAAAGAAACTGTCTACTGCTCCTCTTTTCTCGATTGAAGATTTGCTATCTGCATAATTCCTACGGATTCGTGTTGTCCTTTCCACTTCATCTTCAGTTTCTCTACTAAAAGAGAAA
>NC_061115.1:64377654-64439083 GCF_002878395.1 Capsicum annuum
GAAATGTGTCAAGTGGCACTGAGGGCCCCAAAAAATATTAATTAAAATATTTATATTTAAATTATTTTATTAGTATAATTTTTAATTATTATAATTTCTTAATTCTTTTTTTATAAAAAACACCCCCCCCCCCTATGTCACCCTCTTCACATCCCCCCACCCTCCCACCCCCCCCCCCCCCCCCCCGCTCTCCCCCCCCCCCCCCCCCCCCCACACACACACACATCTTCACATGAACAAATTCTTTTTAATCCACCATAATTATTCCCATTTCTTGAAAAATTTCAACAAGATTCACTTTTTTCCTCCATTAGTATCACTATTTCTTGAAAAATTACAACAAATTTCAATAAAGACCACTTTTTTCTCCAAGAAAGATCACTTTTATCATCATTTCTTATTTTTCCTCCACAAGAAAGATCACTTTTTTTTTTATTAATATCACCATTTAATGAAAAATTTCAATAAAAATGACTTTTCTAGACCCCTTTTAAATTCTTGAAGTTGATTTAAATAAAAATTTTGTGTGTATTTTTGAGGTTCATGGAGAAGCAAGATACACTTTAATGGAGAAGAAGAGGAAGGGAGGGGGGGAGAGATTAACGCTGGGGAGCGGGGCTGGGGAAGGTGTGGTTTTTTATTTTTATTTTCTAAAAGTTTTATAATTTCTTTTTAATAATTAGTTTTTAATTTTTATTTTATAAATATTTTTTAATAATTTTGATCCTCAATGCCATTTTTTATTTTCATTTTTTAAAAATTTTATAATATATTTTTAATAATCAATTTTTTATTTTTATTTTTTAAATAATTTTATAATTATTTTTTAATAATTGAAATCCTCAATGCAATTTTTTATTTTTATTTTTTAAAATTTTATGATATCTTTTAAATAATCAATTTTTGATTTTTATTAATCATTTTTTAATTTTTATTTTTTAAATAATTTTATGATTACTTTTTAATAAATGGAATCCTCAATGCAAGTTTTTATTTTTATTTTTATTTTTAAAATAATTTTATAATTATTTTTTAATAATTTGGATCCTCAATGCTATTTTTTATTTTTATTTTTTATTAAATTTTATAATTTATTTTAATAATTATTTTTTATTTTTAAAATAATTTTTTAATTATTTTTTAATAATTTGGATCATCAATGAAATCTTTTATTTTTTTAAAATTTTATAATTTCTTTTTAATAATTAATTTTTTTATTTTTATATTTTTTAATTTTTGTTATAATTATTTTTTAATAATTTGTTTTTTTATTTTATAATTTTTTAATAATCATATTTTTATTTTTATTTTTTAAATAATTATATAATTAATTTTTAATAATTATCGGACCCACAATGCCACATGGCAACTTTCAATTTGCCCTTTTTGCCACGTCAGCACGTGTGTACAACACACACTTTGAGCTTTTTGCTGATTGGGCAAAAAATGTCCAATTGGAACCAAATTGGCCAGGGGGGGGGGGGGGGGGGGGTAGGGTTTAATAAGTACATGCCTTAGTTTAGGGTCTAAGTGAATTTTAGGGACAAATTTGAGGGGCTATCAATGGGTATGGCCTATTGATATTGTTTAGATGTGTATAAATGTATCAATATTGCATATATAGTTATGTAATGAATCGATATTGTATAAATAATGTAAGTTGTATTAATATTGTAATAATTCTATAATGTATCGATATCGATGTTCATTTGACTATCATATGTTCCACCCTAATAAATAAAAACATAAATCAAAAATATTTTTTAAAAAAAAAACATAAATGTTCATTTTTTTTTAACATAAGAAGTGAAACAATTAGAAGAGTGAAAAGGGTTATTAAAAAGGAGCAAGAATTTAAAAATAAATAAATAAATAAATTGTGAAAAAATAATAATGATTATTTTAATCAAAAAGTCTTTAAAATAACGCATATTTCAAAAAAAAAAAATAGCTCAGCAAAAAAATAATAATTTTGAAGAAAAAAAATAGCGTAGAAAAAAATAGTCAAATGGCCAAAAATTGATGCCTAGGTAAAGAACATGTCCGTTGGCCAATTTTATTGTAATTAAGTTGGCGGAGCAACCTATTATTGTAATTATCACTAATATAAATATCCATTTTTAGTGGCTAATATTAATATCTATATTTAAATGATCAATTATCCAACGCATATTTAATGGATCGGATTGAATGGTTACTTCTTTTTTAAACCATTTACCAGCTCTATGTATGCATAAGATTGTCAAAGGGGATGAGATATCTGGCCCCGTAAGCTTAGTGGGATGGAATGGGGCTAGTCCTTTGTCATCTCTTCTATCAAGTCCCCTTCCTTCTCTGTCACCTTATATATCTTCCCCTTAAGTTCACCCTCCCTTACCATCCCATTGTCATTGTTGTTGTTATTTATTCACATATGATTAAGTAAACATCTAATATAACAATTGTTACGACAAACATAAAACAAACAACTAGGCGCAGGAATTTAGCATTCAATTCCATATTTTAAAATTTTGATTTCAGTAATTAAAAGTAGATATCAAATAATGAACTTTTAAAATTTGAAACGATGCAGTATATTAAACTTTTATTCAACTTTGTAATTTCGTTTGTGATGATTTATCCTAGCTACAATGTGTTGTTACTTAAAAAGGAGGATGTTGGGTTCTTGTATGTTGTGATGATTGACAAAGCAGCGGAATACATACATTAACCTATTGTTATTACATGTTCCATCACGCATAGTCCAACTTGCATTAGGATTCTTAGAAATAAGGAGTCTCAAGTAGCAAAGATTTTAAAGTCTATAAAAAACATAAATCAAATAAAAGTCTACACATGATAAGGAGTATAAATATGGATAGACCAAGAGAGTCCAAGAGAAGAGAGAGTTCTAGGGGAGTTAGAAATCTACTTGACTGAGATGAACAATGAACATCAATAAGCACACAAGGTCTTTCAACATGATTCTCATGCACTCATACTGAGGAGTAAAGGAAGAACACATGCAAATAAACATGAATAATATTTGAGAGAATTCTGCCTAGCTAATAAAGTACATCCTAATACAGAAAAAAATACATTGAAGGACTTCGTCCTAGTTACAAAGTCTATCTAAGAAGTTTAGCTTTGATTTATTAGGATTGATCATTGAGTTGTAGCGTTAATGCTTTCTTAGATCCAGTATGTTATAAACTAGAATAGGATTATTGTCTTCAAGTTAGGATAACTTGAAGACTTGAGAAAACAAACCTTGAGAGGTTTGTGTATTTTTAGAAATTAGAGTTAGTTTCTAGAGTTGCATGTATTTTGTAATCTGAATTTCAAGCCGAGAAACTTGAAGTGAGGTTTAAAAATTGAGGGAGATTGTTGAATATTAGGGATTAAAGTTAATTCCTTAGGTTACAAAGTTTGTAATTTTTACTTTATTGAGAGGCTCATTGTATCTAGTGAATTAGGGTTAAATCCTGTAGAGGTAAAGGTTGTGATTATTTATACCTTTTTGAGCCAGGTATTTTTCACGTAAAAATACAGTGTTACTTTATTTAGTGCTTTCATAATCTGTAAAAGGAACACATTAGACAACTTATTTCCTTCATAGGCAACTCGTAACATAAATTCATAAAAATACTGGATTGTGTAGAATATTAATTGGTATTACAACAGGTTATCTTGTGAAGGCTAACACCTCATGATAAGATCAAAATGAATTTAGCACCTCCATTTAGATACGATAAGGAACAAGACATCAATAGGCCTCCATAGTTCAATAGACAATCAGAGGCGGAGTAGAATTTGAGGTTCGAAGATTCCAACCACAAGGTTTGAACTGCAGTAATAGTGGGCGGTGAGTGGGCAAACTACAAACACTTTTATACTTTTTAGGGAAAATGATTGAATAGGTTTTGCTCTCTAAAAAAATCTGGTTTTCTTTGTTTTGCTTTAGTTTTAAGAGTGAAAGTTGCTTTTTTTTTGCTTTTTCTAATGCGTAATCTTATGTTGTAAGTTCAAGCCATAAGGGAGAAAATAGGTGGAGCTCCTTGGGAGGGGTAAAAAAATCATATGTTTTTATTATTTTTTTTTGTTGAAAAAACAATGTACTTGATTGAGGGAAATATTTTTCCTTGATGACCAGGTTTATGCTTTCTCTTAAAATATCGAAAATATTTGAGAGCAGCTCGTTTTGAACCCACGTCCTAGAAGTAGAGGACTTTTTCTAACTTTTCTCCTACCATTGCATTGCCTGCCTATTTGTGTTTGTGGGATCACAACAAAACTAATTATTTATTTTCAAACTTCTTTTTTTAACCAAAAAAGATTGATTTTAAAATTTGAAAGGATTTTTATTATTAAATGACAAAGAATAAAAATTTATTTTGAAAAGATTCTTTTACAATTAACTCAGAGTCGCCACTTGGCATAATAAGGTGTGCCAAGTCACCTTTGGAAATCCCTCTTCAAAACTATTTTTTTACCTCTTTAAAACTGGTTTGTGAACAGAGATTCCGGCAAAGAAATTTTTTTGACCGAGGGGAAGGTGTTAGGCATCCCTGGATCCTGTGGTTCGACCACGATCTCTTCATGGAGTATATCAGCTAGTACGATGCTATGAAGTGAATATACCAACAAAACACATAAAACAAGCAAACAAATAAATCAAACAAGGTTCAAAATCAAAATAATGTCCAGTCCAAATTATACAGTCCAAAAAATAAAAAATACGAAAATGTGAAACCTACTCCATTATAAAATAATCCTAAACTAAACTCCACCCGATGTTCCGGGCCTTGATAATGCGCCGTCTTCAAGTACAACTTTCTCGAGGCATTCTTCAGATAAAAAAATACAGATACCTCAGCGCATTCCCCGGCCAAATAAGTACAATTAAGTCAAATGCGATAAAAAAAAACCATTCAACACATATTTCAAACATTCCATCTATCCACAATTCCTAAATTTGCCTAAACAACCTATCATTTGTCGACCCATTTTACGGCCTAATCATGATACTATCACGTTTAATATCAATATTTGTTTCAAAGTAACTAACAACAATAAATCAAGATTAATAATATTTATTTTATCAATTTCCAATATCCGACCCCAAATTATATTTTAAACACACAAAAACTTCCACATGAGATAATTATCCACACATTAACACCAAACTTGTATCATGATCAATTATTCAACATCAAATATCTACGACAACAGACAATTATAATCATCAAACACATAATCATAACATCAATCCAATAAATTAAGACAAAAAGAGAAAGAGTTACACAAATGGACCTTTTGAGTATTTTCGAGCGAATTATGAAGCGAATAAAGTTATCCCAAAAAAAATCCCGATGAATACTAAAATCTCGACTCCCAAATCGATTATGAATCAACCCAAAATACAATAACCCAAAATTCGATCCAAAACAAATATCTATGAAGCATAGACAAACACCCGAACTCAAAAATTATGATAAAACCAAAAAAATCATGAGGCTGAAGCTCCGGCGAGCGCTGAAAACAACAAAAATCGATGGGAAAGGGTTGAATTCCGGTGACCTTGGTGTTTTTCGGCCAGATTTCATCTTAAAACCAAGGAAAATAAAGAGATTTTAGGGGATTTCAGGACTGGGTGGGTCAGTTCGATAAGTTTAAACTATCTCGATGAAGCTTTCACCGAAAAGCTTCAAAAAACAACTAAATTTCTCATCGGTTTCACTATTTTGATCGACCCCTGACTGTTAAAAATCCATTTTTTACCCCTTTTCTTCTCAACAGTGTAAATTTTAATGGGTGTGCGTGTATTTCTATCTATGTTCTTTCTCTTTTTAGATGGTGTATGTGTGTGCGATGATGTGTGTTCTCTCTTCTTCGAGTGTGTGTGAGTGTGTATTATGAGATGTTGAGAGTATGTGTGTGAGTGATCTCTCCCCAAAATCAGTGAATAGAATGGGGGAGTATATGTCTTGTACGGTGTGTGTATATATCCTAAAAAAGAAAAGAAAACATAGTAAAAGGGTGGAGGTAGGGAGGCACGTGGGTAGGGGTAGGGTGGGGTAGGAAGTTGTTATTTTTGTTAGGGTGAGGTGTCAAAGTTGTTAGGAATTTTATTATTTTAGCTTTTTATGGGGAAATTATTAAATGGGTGAGGGGTATGATAAGGTGAGGCAAAAAATGAATAAAATTTTATTTTTAATGGAGGGATTATTACATGGGGATGAGGTACACGGAAAAGTGTATTCAAAATTGATTTGGGGAGGGATGAAATTATGTGTCTACATCATGCCCCTCTTTGACTGTAAACACAAAGTATTTCCAGAAAAAGAAGTAGACAACGAGACAGAATTTTGTCCCGATCATTATTCAAAAGAAAGGAATGGAAGGAAGAAAGGCAACCGGGTCTTGACTTAGAACATCCTACCTACCCAAGTTATGAGGAAATAAAGTCATAGGTATCTCAAAGGGTTGGATGGATAGGGAATATACCGAGTTGGAGAGTCGAGTGAGGCCCTATCGAGGTTTCAGTCCTCGGCTCTGTTATTACATTAAAAATAAAAATTACAAGTTAAAAAGATAAATGAAATTATGAAAGTTATATCTATGCAGCTTCTTTTAGACTCTTGACTTGAGTTTCTGATGCTTTCAAAATTGACAAGAGATCTGATCCTCTTTGGGTTGAACTTGAGAATAGATTCTTTCTCCATACAAAATCTGATATTGGAGATGAACTCACAAATTGACCATGTTCTGTCGGTGGTACTTCTGAGCCTTGATCCTGAATTTGAAAATCTTCACTATATTCTTTAGGTGGTCTCCTGACTTGCTATATTTTAATCTTTTGATTTTCAATTTCATCACCCTATTCTTCGGGCGGGCTCCCAACTTTTAATTTCATCACCCTGTTCTTCAGGCGGGCCCCTGACTTGCCATTTCATCATGTTATTCTTCAGGCGGGATCCTGACTTTCAATTGCATCACCCTATTCTCTAGCGGGCTCTTGACTTTCAATTTCATTACTCTGTTCTTCAGGCGGGCTCTTGACTTGCAATTTCATCACCCTGTTCTTCAGGTGGGCTCTTGACTTACAATTTCATCACCCTATTTTTCAGGCAAGCTCTTGACTTGCAATTTCATCACCCTGTTCTTTAGGCGGGCTCCTGACTTGCTATTTCATCACCCTGTTCTTTTGGCGAGCTCCTGACTTTTAATTTTATCACCCTGTTCTCCAGGCAGTCTCCTAACTTGCAATTTCATCACCCTATTCTCCAGGCGGGCTCCTGATTTGAAATTTCATTACCCTATTCTCTAGGCGAGCTCTTGATAATCAATTTCATCACCCTGTTCTTCAGGCGGGTTCCTAACTTTCAATTTCATCACCCAGTTTTTTAGGCAAACTCCTGACTTTCAATTTTATCACCTGTTCTTCAGGTGGACTCCTGACTTTTAATTTCATCACCCTGTTCTCCAAGTAGACTCCTGACTTTCAATTTCATCACCCTATTCTACAGGCGGGCTCCTGACTTGTAATTTCATCACCCTGTTCTTTAGGCGGGCTCCTAACTTTTAATTTCATCACCTTATTCTCCAGGCGGGCTCCTGACTTTCAATTTTATCATCCTATTCTTCAAGCGGGCTTCTGACTTTAAATTTCTTCACCCTATTGTTCAGGCGGGCTCTTAACTTTCAATTTCATTACCCTATTCTTTAGGCAAGCTCCTGTCTTGCAGCTTCATCACCCTGTTCTTCAAGCGGGCTCCTGACTTGCAATTTCATCACCTTATTCTTCCGGCGGGCTCCTAAAATCGAAATCAAAATCCAAACTAGAACGAAAATTATTCCAAACAAAGATTATGATAAAGAAATATTTCATTTTTCTGAAAGTAATGTCCCATTTCCCAGGAGGGTCTTGAACATAAAGTAAATTCCTATTTCCAGGAGGGTCCTGAACATAAAGTAAATTCTAATTTTCCAAGCAGGTCCTGAACAGAAAGTAATGTCTCGGATATGCTTTCCCAACGATAGCTGAACTTAATGAACAAAACTTTGCCCCTGTTTTATCAAAGAAAAATTTTTCAGTTAAAAAACTTAATGTTGGCTTGCAACACTTGGCTTCCCAGGCATCTGCTCCAGCGCTAGTTTTTTTCATCTTTCTTTCAGATTGCTGACATTTGTCCCTGTCTTGTCGCATCATTGACCCAAACCCAAATTGAGGAAAATGACTTTGACTCAAACACCAAGTTTTTATTTTACCACACCTCTGAGATGCACCTTTTGAAACCTGTATTCCCACAAATCCAATAACCTGTTGGTTGATATACTTCCTTTGCTTTGTTTTGAATTATGATCATATTTATTTCATGTACTGGTCCTTGGCTTTTCCTTATGCAATTGGGGAGATTGGAAGCAAATTTTGAAATCCTTTCTCACTTGTTTTGACACAGACTTGACTCAAAATGTAAAGAAATGATTGTGACTTTTATTTTTATAAATGACATAAAAAGACAAAAATATAAATATGTAAATGAAAGAAAAGGGCAATGTCCCTCTTTCAAAAAAATAAAACTTATTTGAATACGCAACCAACTCCAATGATTATGACATGTATTTTGGATTAAGCTGTCTGATCTTTCTACCCAAACTTCCCTATTTGTTGTTGAATTTATGCCTTTGCCACTGAGTCGCTTCTTCAAACCTATTGGACTCATATACCTCATTCAATTGATGACATCTTAAAAGGTTTTTCCCAACTAGTCACTCTCATTTTTATTCTCACATACCCATCATCGCCTTACGGTGACCATGAGAGTTTTCACTAATAAGATTCTCTTATTTTCTATTTCTCTCATCTTACCATCGCCTTACGGTGCCCATAAGGATTTTCACCGATAAGACTCTCTCATTTTTAATTTCTCTCATCTCACCATTGCCTTACAGTGCCCGTGAGGGTTTTCACTGATAAGACTCTCTCATTTTTAATTTCTCTCATCTCACCATCATCTTATGACACCCGTGAGGATTTTCGCTGATAAACCTCTCTCATTTTTATTTCTCTCCTAATTACTAATACCGAGGAAGACAAGTAGTTCGCAATCTGCATCAGCATATGTATTGCATGCTTAGCCTAAAAACTCTCAAATATTAATCTGAAGGTCTTTATTTAGTTGTAACTTGGATTTTGGATAGGTTTAGAAAGAGAGGATGGTATGAGGCCCAAATGACACTTGAAGTGGGCTGGGACTTACAACTTTTGGAATCGACTCAAACAATGAAGATTAACTCATGTCCCAATTTTTTTACTGGGTAATTCTAAACTATTTATTTGGTTTAATTGAACCCAAAATAGAGTCACTTACGTATCTCACACTCGAAAGAGGAGAATCAAGTCACACGTAGTTCCGAAAACTTGTTCTTTTGCTTGACTCTTATTTCTTTTCTTCTTTTTCTCTTTTATTGACTCTTTTCTCTTTGACACTTTTTGACTCTATTTTTCTTAACACTCATCTATTTTTCCCTTTTTTGAAACTTTTCTGACTATATCTTGATTCCAAAAGAGGGATATGAAAAAAATAGAACTAAAGGTCAAATGGGGTAAACAAAGGGTGATACAATATTTGGATAGTAAAATGAAATGCCTTCATCATATCAATCTTTAAAAATGCAAGTACTGCACATGTGATAGAACTAACGAAGGATAAAATAAAATACATGATATCTTTTGACTACATCGGCATTGATAGCAATTTTTGTCATTTTGCCTTTCACATCTGTCAAATATAAAGCTCCATTGGGCAACACTTTCTTCACAATGAAGGGACCTTGCTAATTTAGGGAGAACTTGCCTTTAGCTTCAACCTGATGAGGGAGGATATGCTTAATACCAACTGACCAACTTCAAAACACCTGGGACTTAAATTTTTGTTATATGCTTGAGTCATTCTCTTCTGATACAATTAGCCATGATATACTGACGTCAACTTTTTTTCATCAATCAAACTCAACTGTTCCAGTTGAGTTTTGACCCACTAATCGTCATCAATCTCTGCTTCCACAATGACTATAATAGAGGGAATTTTAACTTTTACAGGAATGACTGCTTCTGTACCGTACACCAATAAATATGGAGTTTCCCTTGTTGAGGTGCGAACAGTAGTACAATAACCTAACAATGCAAACGACAACTTTTCATGCCATTGTCTAGACCCTTGTATCATTTTCCACAGTATCTTCTTGATATTCTTATTAGCATCTTCCACGACGCCATTTGCCTTTGGACGATACGGAGTGCAATTTTGATGTGTGATCTTAAACTGTTAGCATACTTCTTTCATCAAATAACTATTGAAATTGGCAACATTATCTGTAATGATCATCTTAGGAATTCCAAATCTATAAATAATGTTGGCATGAATAAAATCTACCACTGCCTTTTTTGTTACTAACTTGAAAGTTAATACTTCTACCTACTTTGTAAAGTAATCAATGGCCACCAAAATGAATCCATGCCCATTTGATGCTTTTGGATCAAACAGTCTGATTATGTCCATCCCCCAAGCTACGAAAGGCCATAGAGCAGACATTGCGTGCAACTTAGTAGGAGGAGAATGTATCAGATCATCGTGTACCTGTCATTGATGACATTTCCAAACAAAACAAATAGAGTCCCTCCCCATAGTAAGCCAATAATAACTTGCTTAAAGTATCTTCTTTGATAAGACATAGTCGTTCATATGTGGACAGCATACCCCAAAATATATTTTAACCATGATTGTCGAAGCTTATTTTGCATCTACACACCTCAAAAGACCTAAATCAAGGGTTTTCTTGTACAAGATTCCCCCACTTAAGAAAAATCCACTAGCCAAAATGCCAAATAGTCCTTTATTAATCACTGGTGGCATGTGTTGGGTATTCTCCCGACTGAATGTGTCGCTTGATATCAAAGAACCAAGGTTTTCCATCGATCTCTTCTTCAACTACATTACAATAAGCATGTTGATCACGACTCTGTATATGCATTGGATCGATGTAGGCCTTATCAGGATGTTGGAGCATTGAAGACAAAGTGGCTAAAGCATCAACAATCTCATTGCGAATTTTTGGAATATGACTAAACTTTACTGACACAAACCATTGACATAGATCTTGCAAGCATTGTCGATACAGTATGAGTTTTAAATATCGTGTCTCCCAATTGCCTTGAATCTGATGGACAAGCAAATTTAAGTCCCCCAACACTAATAATTCCTGGTCTCCCATATCAACAGCTAGTCTCAACCCCAGAATACAAGCTTTATATTCCACCATGTTATTGGTACAATAAAATTAAAGTTGAACTATTACCGGGAAATATTGCCCCGATTCAGAGATAAAAACCTGCACCTATTCTGACTCTTTTCATGTTAACGGCTCCATCAAAAGAACAGCTTTTAACCTGGATTATCATCTATAATGACTTCATCAATACAAAACACCTATTCATTAAGGAAATATGTCTTCAATGGTTCATAATCTTCATCAATGGGGTTCTCAGCAAGATGATCTGCCAAAGCTTGGGCTTTCATGGCGGTTCGAGTTACATATACAATGTCGAACTCAGTAAGCAATATTTTCTACTTTGCCAGTCGGCATGTTGGCATAGACTTTTGGAAGATATACTTCAAAGGATCCATGCGGGAGATGAGATAAGTAGTGTAGGATGAAAGATAATACTTCAACTTCTGCGGTACCCAAGTTAGGGTGGAACACGTCCTTTCAAGAAGAGTGTACTTGGCTTCATAATCTGTGAACTTCTTGCTAAGATAATAAATAGCTTGCTCCTTTTTTTTGGTGACATCATGTTGACCAAGACACAATCGAAGAAATTATCCATAACTAATAAATACAAGATCAAAGGACTACCAGGCTCCGATGGTACTAGTACAGGTGTATTTGACATATATTTTTTGATTTTATTGAATGCTTTCTGACATTCCTCAGTCCACTCAACCACAACACTCTTCTTCAGCAACTTGAATATGGGATTATAAGTGGTTGTGAGATGAGCAATGAACCTACTGATGTAGTTCAATCTACCAAGAAAACTCATCACCTCTGTTCTATTCTTGGGCGACGACAAATCCTGAGTGACTTTGATTTTTGAAGGATCCAATTCAATAACCCAACGACTGACTACAAACCCCAACAGCTTTCCGAATGTCACTCCAAATACATATTTTGCCAAATTAAGTTTGAGATTGTACCTGCGAATCCTTTCAAAGAAATTTCTCAGATCCTTAACATGGTCAGACTGCTTCTTTGACTTAATAATCACATTATCTATATAAACTTTGATTTCCTTATGCATCATATCATGAAACATAGTGGCCATTGCTCTCATGTATGTTGCTCCAACATTCTTTAAGCCAAACGACATTACTCGATAATAATAAGTTCCCCACTAAGTGATAAAAACGTCTTTTCTGAGTCATCATCATCCATAATGATTTGATGGTACCCAACATAACAATCCATAAAAGATACCACCTCATGTTTAGCACAATTATCAAGAAAAATATGGATATTGGGCAGTGGAAAATCATCCTTCAGGATTGCTTTGTTCAAATACCTATAATCAACACATACTCGAATCTTGCCATCTTTCTTTGGGACAGGAAAAATATTGGACAACTAAGTAGGATAACGAGCCACTTGAATGACTTTGGCTTCAAGTTGTTTCATGATTTTCTCTTTGATTTTTATACTTACATTAGTTTTAAACTTTCTCAACTTCTATTTGACAGGGGAGAATGCCGGACCAGTTGGCAATTTATGAGCCACCAATTCAGTGCTTAAACTAGGCATATCATCATAAGACCATGCAAAAACTCCTTTATAATTAATTAATGCTTGAATCATTCCCTCTTTTAACTGTGACGGAGCATGTACACTTATTTTAGTTTCCTTAAAATCTCCTTTATCTCCCAAATTAATTGGATCAGTTTCATTCAAATTAGGGTTAGACTTATCTTCAAACTGTTTCAATTCTTTGCTTACTTCATCCAATGCCTCTTCTTCATCATATTTTGCCTCTTGTTTCATAATATCTTAATTAGATTGGATTTTAAGATCAAGCTGAAAATTCTGCATGAATGCCATAGCACTAGAATCAACATAAAGAGATTTGTATAAGGAAAAAGACAAACAAAATATATTAGACACAAAACAAAAGGGACATTATATTCATTTAAAATAAAATATAGGAGGGTTTAGACATAAACGACAAAAGAGCATAAATAAGATAAATTTCAAATTACAACCCTGAAATTACTCGAATAAACATAAAAAAAAAAAACTACCAAAACTCCCTTCTGATGGGGAAAGGAGTGACTTTCAAAATGTTGATCTGGACATTAGGACCTATGAACTGCACATCTGCCTTGTTGGTACCTTCTCCTACTTCAACCATATCAACTTCAACCAACAGGTTTTGGAAGTCATTAACGAACTCATCTTCGAACTCTATAGGCTTCTTGACACTGCTCTTGACAAATGACTTACTGAGTAGCAGCACTGGGCGAGGGAGTGACCATATTTCCTTCTTTCTTTTCCTGGACTTTTTCTTATCTTCAGCTGTAGGTTTGAATTCTAGACCAAAAGTGCCCATGCTCTCACTCGGGCATATTGAACGAACTATACCGTGCAGAGACACTTCTAACCCTTTCTAGGATTAAATGCATATTTTAACATCTCATTTACCATCATGACAGAAGTAGGAGATAACTGTGGCCCTGGCATAACCTGTCATTCAAAGATATGATCCACCAGCACTATATCGAAAGATTGATAGACCAATGTTTTTATAACATTATTTTTTTTCAATAAAAGTCATGGAAGAGTCTTTATAGATGGACAAATTCCCTTCACCATGAATAACCACTTCTTACTTGTCATGCTCAAACTTGATCGTCTGATGCAATGTAGATACAACCGCCCCAGCCTTGTGAACCCATGGTCTTCTCAACAATAAATTGTAAGAGGAGTCGATATTCAATACTTAGAACTCTATGGCAAATTCAACAGGCCCTATAGTCAGCATTAGTACTATTTTGCTAATGGAGTCTATTTTTGCTCCATCAAAAGCTCTGACACATACATTGTTGGGTCGAATCCTCTCGATACTGATATTGAACTTCTACAAGGTAGACATAGGACAAATGTTAGCTCTAGAGTCTCCATTAATCATGACACGAGAGACATAGAATGCCCCGATTGTGTCCCATACCTTCTACAGGAAATTTATCATCGAAAAAGTTAATCCGGTTTACCTCAAAGATCCTTCCCACAATTTTCTCCAACTGATTCACCATAATTTCTCTAGGGATATAAGCTTCATTCAATACCTTCAATATAACATTATGATGTTCATCAAAATGCAACAACAAAGACAGAAGGGAGATTTGAGCAGAAGTCTTTTTCAACTGATCTATGACTGAATATTTTGGAAATTTCATATTCTTCAAGAATTCTTCAGCTTCGTCTTCAGTGATAGGATTGTTTAGAGTCGATTGCCCATTTGTCATTGGTTAAGACTTTCTCAAATCTTCTGGAACAAAACACCTCCCCGGAAGAGTCAAACCTCCTACTTTAGCTACTTTATCCACGATTTCCTTCCCCTGATAAGTAATCACAATCTGCTTATAGTTCCAGGGGACCCTTTTCATGTCGACTAGCGAGAGCTGGGTCACAGGCTTGATGATAATAGGTGCTGCAAGTACTCCTTTTACCATTAAAATAGGCTTTTTTGGAGCTCCTACTACTGTTAACTTGGGTTTGTCCTGACTTAAACCACTAGTTTTTCTGACTCTTTTTACAATGATCATGGGTTTTCTCATGTTTTCTTGGGCTTTATCTTCCGCTGTTTTTTGGCTCAATGATATCGCCTTCATCGAATTCGCCAAATTCACTAATTTATCCTCGTTAGTTTGTATTCTAACAGTAGGCTTGTAACACATTGATAACTCTTTACCACCATATATCAACTCCAACATGTTTGTTTCAACATGGGATGGCAATAGATTTTGGTAAATGTTTGAAATATCTGAGGCCTATATCATAATCTGATTTGTATCGATCATATCCTAGATGGATCTCTTCAAATATCAGCATCTTTCTATATCATGCACTGGCATGTTAGAACAATATGGACACCTTAAAGAATAATCAAGATTCCTTGGAGGTAGATTCAAAAACCTTTCTTGAATTAGGCTCAAGACCTTCACATTCCTCAACCTCTGAAATAAACTAGCATACGAATCCCTGATAGGTGTGAACTCACTCTTGACTGCCTTTCCTTTCTTAAACTCGAGCCTAGGTTGAAAACCATATTTGGAAGGGTTTTGATAATTTTGTAGAGTTGAGGGACGATTTTGAAGATCTGGTGCACACCATTATGGGTAGAAAGGGGTTTGGACATATGGTTGTGTGATATATACTGGGTATGGGGGTGGTAAAATAGAATAGTGGGTTTTGCAGAGGGTAGTAATGATGGGGGAAGTAAATGGAGCTTGGGCATAGACTTGGGCTTGGGACTGGAGATAGGGGCTAGGTAGTCTTTTCGCATAGGCGTGTGGTCCAGCTACAATAGTTGCCACATTCTCCTTCTTCTTTTTCCCTCCAAAAGTTCCAGAACCACTTTGAATTTCTTGGGTGGTGGCCTTTAATATGGAAAAACTCACGATTTTTCTAGTCTTGATACCTTCTTCTATTATCTCTCCTATTTTGAGGACTTCAACAAACAGCTTACCCATCGCCGAAAGCAAGTATTGAAAATTGGTCTCATTTTGTGCCTAAATGAAGACCTCCACCAATTTACTTTCTTTTATCGGAGGTTTTACCCTAGCAGCCTATTCACGCCACCTTATCACGTACTCCCTAAAGATTTTAGTACTCTTCTTCTTCATATTAGTCAAGGATTTCTCATTAGGAATTAGCTCCACATTATATTAAAATTGTTGCACAAATTCATTAGCCAGGTCATCCCAACTATTCCAATTGTTGATGTCCTGATCCACAAACAACTCTGAGGCTAGACTCAAAAAACTTTCACCAAAATAGGCTATGAGTAATTCTTCAAAAAACTTTCACCAAAATAGGCTATGAGTAATTCTTCTTAACCTCCAGCACCCCTTAATTGATTATAGTAATACCTCAACTGCGCCACCGGATCTCCGTGTCCATCATACTTCTTAAACTTCGGCATCTAAGACAAGAGGAATGTTAAAACATAGAAACATGCATAAATCTTTATACGAAATAGTTTAATAACCCCTAAGTCCCTGTAAATTTCTCATGGCCTGTGCTAAACTCTTCAATTTTTGCGCCATGCCTTCTTGTTCTTCTGTTGCAACATTCTTCCCTATATCAAGTGGAAATAGCGGTGGTTGATTATACTCATATAGTTCATTTATCTTCAAAGTAGTCTTCGGGGCATAATACTGATCATCCAAAACATTCAACACTGGCTCACTAGCATATCGAAGATGCATGATTGTTGGACGAACAACATAAGTAGGAGATTCAGGTGGTGGAGGAGCCATAAAACACAGGTGACATCGGTGGTGATGAATGAGTAGAGCGCCTCTATTGAGGGACTGTCAAGGGCAAACTAGAAGTGTCAGGATAGTACTGATGTGGCGTGAATTCGGGCGTGCGCTGGGGCATATCAGTGGGACAAGAAAACTATACCTGAGAGAGCGGTGAATAATTAAAAGTGTTGCCGAGATCATTCGGGTATAGAGGAGAAGGCATACAACTGGCCCATGCTCGGTGCATCTCTATCAGTTGTTGTTTGAGTATTAATATCTCCTCATTATGTTCTAAACCCCCTTCCCCAGGACTCTGGTTCAGGTCAATGAGCAAATTTTCTACGTCTTTGTTGGCCATGGCAAGCTTTGCTTTTGATCTAGTGAAGTAAGGATGACTAGTTAGAGTGCTATAAACCAACCACTTTTATCTAAAAGAACATGCTCATTAAAGACAAAACCCATTAGGATTAGGTCACACAACAAACATGAAAATCACATTGTATATTTGTCCTAGATTCATGCGTATTTCTACCTGCCTTTGAGGGTAATGAGGTCATTTTAACATCATTCTGATCTCTCCTTTACACTTATTGTCTTCTTCCCCTCCCATTACACCTCGTTCTTTTCTACTTTTGACCCTCTCTTCTCTCTTCTTTGCATCAGTCTCTTTTTCTTCTCTTTTCTTCTCTCACTGTTCTTTCTTTTTTTTTCTTCTCTCACTATTCTTTCTTTCTATTTCTTCTATCGCTATTTTCTTTCTTTTTGTCATTCTTTATGGATTTTGCTTTTCTTTAAAAGAGGAAAATTGAGGAAAAATAAAGAAACAAAAGGATTAGATCAAACCGAAAAGTAGGCTGCCTACGTATCATGTTATACATGAATCAGATCTTGCGTAGTTCGGGAATGTATGCTTCACAAAGTTGATGATTTTTTTATTTCTTTTTATTTGATTTTTTTTAATGACGAAAAACAAACTAAAGAAAGCACAACACAAAATCACTACATTTTCATAAAAGAAACAATTAAAACAGACTTCAAATTTAAGACAACCTTGATACTAAACAACAAAGACATTAACAATACTCTAGACCAACATTACAACATACATAACACTCATAATGAAGACTCCAATTTTGAAACAAACTTGACACCGACCTAACAAAGACACAATAATACAATGACAGAAAAACAAAGGACTCAAACTAAACAAATGATAGAAAATTCCCCTTCAAACTTCTGCGCTGCATGATGACCTTGGCTTAGATGGACTTGTCTGTGAAGTTCTCACTCTCCCACTCAAACTTTGTAACATATCCTTCAATAACACTTTTAAATTTGGGAGGAAGCTTCTTGCACATATCCCTGCCTCTTGGAGAGTACACCCAAAAAGGTTTTTCTGCTACTCTTCTACAGTTGTGATCAAACCTGATAACTAAACTCTCAATAGCTCCACTTTAGCACCTCTATATTCATCCTCATTGTCCTTAACTATGTCTGCTTCCCGTATCCGCCCTTTAAGTTGAACTAGTAATGGCTTAGTGATACCTCGAGATGTGGATTATAGCCAGATCTAGTATCTCTGAGTGTATCCCGGATTGTACGAACCTACTTTGAGAGTATCCACACCTAGTTTTGTTGCGTGATGCCAGAACTATTCGTATTTTCTCTCACCTAAGGCTTGGTTCTTAAAATACTCAAAATCCTTTAAAAGATCCACTACTGGTGAAACGTCTTGCAATCTACCCAACTGGCGCATTAACCTAAAAAAGAGTATGATCTAGTGCAATTGAGACCTAACAGAACTAGAAGGAGCTGCGTCCGACAACCACATAGGATTATTTTTGGACGAAGCCAGAGATAGGTCCAAAGAATGTTGGCCTCAGTTCTTGACTCGAGAAATTCAATCCAAGCATCGACTCCCACTGGCAATAAGAACTTATCAAACCGTATTTTATGTTCCATGGCTTTCACTCGACGGTCAAACAACGGTCAACCACGTCCGATTTAATCAAAGAAGGCACATGCAAATACTCCATCATCCACAGTTGCAATAATAGGTTGCTTTTCTCAAAAAATCTCATCCCCCCTTTTACTTCAGTCAAAGCCTTATATATTTCTACTGAGATCATAGGTACGATAGTGAACGTATTCCCTATCTCCTCATTAAATAAGTCCATCATTACAAATTAAAAATGAGTATTAACCCGCCTTTCTTCTAATGGAAAAACTAAAGTGCCCAACAAGGCGAGAGTGAAGACTTCTAGATGACGTTTCTCCTAATTCTTCTTAGTTGTATAAAATTTATTCCAAAAGCTATCAAAATTGTCTAAGGGCCCAAACCGAGCATACAAGTAATCAAAGGAGACCCAAAATTGGTAAGGAATCCTAAGTGGTTATTAATCTTCAATCCATAATCATGAAGAAACCATGTGGGAGAATGAAGCCGTGCTTGAATCATCTTTTTCTTAATGTAAGATAATTCAAATAAACCAGATATCTCTGCCAGAGTAGGTGTCATTTCACAATTTCAAACCTAAACAACAAATAATTTGGGTCCCAAAAAGTCAATATAGCCTCGATCAAATCTGGGTAGGGCGTGATGTCTAGGAGGGAAGGTAGAGCGCCTAACTTCTTTGTTAACGCTTGTTGTTCGATGTAGTTAAATCCTATCTAATTCTTCGGAGGTAGCGGTATGGACTGCGTACATCTTACCCTCCCTAGAGCCCACTTTGTGGGAATACACTGGGTATATTGTTGTTGTTGTTCGACGTAGTTAAACATGCCCCACTATTTGATTAACTTTTTGGACACCTTGGAAACCATCAAGACTCTAGACTTTGTAGATGGATCCATCCTGTAATAACGCATAGGACATTAACTCAAAATTCAATAAGAGAATAGGAATTCCTGACCCTTGATATTTTAACATGGAGAAGTGTCGTATGACACGAAGGGACAAATCGACTTATAACTCAAATACACCGATAGTGCCCCTAAAAGAAGTCAGCCTACTTGGCTAGGACCAGCTAACAACACTAGGTTAAGAGGAGAAAGGCCATAAGCTAGAATTGAGACAAACGACCAAAATAAAAAGATTTACCGAACCTACCGAGGGTTGCCTAGGTATCCCGGAATGAAGGACGAGAATCAGATATGCGTAGTTCATTTAGATTGGACAATTAAGGATTAAAGAACAAACTAAAACTTGACTTGAGAGACACGATTATAGACAGACGATAAAAGTAAAATCTTTTTTTTGTTGGGGGGAGGGGGGGTCAATTTGACACTTCACATAAAACTGACACCAACAACTATGAAAGAAAAATATTTTCGGTCTTTTCATTATAAGAGATGTACAAAACTCCTACCATCATTTTTTTGAATTTTTCTTTTATAAAAAGCTTTTATTAAGAAATTTCTTTTTTTTTTTAAATTTTTGAATTATGAATGCTTACTAAAGAAACAAAAGAAAAATCTTTTTGATGTTTTTGGCCAAATGAGTGCAAATGGTAAAAAAAAATTTGAATTTTGGATTGTGAAAAAACAAAAGCCATAAATAATTCTAAAAAGAAAAACTACAAAACTCTTTTTTTTACTCCCTTTTTTTTCAACCTATTCTTTGCCTACACATGTTTCAATTCTAGCATATGCTTTCCCCAAATCAGTTTGTTAAATGACCCTATTTCCCTAAAATATGCAACAATTAGCACATAAGGATGCTTCAGGAGTGAGTCTCCTACAAACTAGCAAGTGGGTCCCGCTAGATCTCAATATGATGCAGATAAGCATGACCTAAAGGCTGACCTATGTTGGGGTTCCACTAACAAGGCTATTCGGGGGAGCATATGATCGATAATGGCCGTGATTGCTTTCCACCTACTCCATACCAGTCGATGACTCCCCATCTTAAAATAAGGATGACTCAACTAGAGGTCATGTACACAGCGTGTACTACAGGACTTGTTGCGAAAGAATTTACTCAGGTTATGCACATGATTCCAGATATAAAGCGGTAACACATAATAAAAAATTGTAAACATGTAGCACAGAAGTAATCAACAATGATAAAACGAGAACACATATGATAACACAAATAAAATGTCTATACATCTATAGTGTCAAACTAAGCCGATACAACTCAAAAAAATAAGCTCGAATTTTGAAAAGTCTCCAGCAGAGTCCCCAGAGCTGTCATACCCCTTTTTTTAACCAAAAAAGATTGATTTTAAAGTTTGAAAGGATTTTTATTATTAAGTGACAAAGAATGAAAATTTATTTTGAAAAGGATTCTTTTCCAATTAACTCTGAAGCGCCACTTGGCATAATCGGGTGTGCCAAGTCACCTTTGGAAATTCTTTTTCAAAATTATTTTTTTATTCTTTAGAACTGGTTTGCGAATAGAGATTTCGGCAAAGGAATTTTGTTGACTAAGGGGAAGGTGTTAGGAACCCCTCGATCCCGTGGTTCGACCACGGTCGCTTCGGGGAGTATATCGACTAATCTGATGCTATGAAGTGAATAGACCAACAAAACAGAGAGAAAGAGTTACAGAAATAGACCTTTTGAGTATTTTTGAGCGAATTATGAAGACAATAAAGCTGTCCCAAAAAAACCCAATGAATACTAAAATCTCGACTCCCAAATCGATTATGAATCAGCCCAAAATGCAATAACCCAAAATCCAATCGGAAATAAAAATCTACTAAGCACAGACGAACACCTGAACCCAAGAATTATGAGAAAACCAAAAAAATCCGCATGGTCGAAGCTTCGGTGAGCGCTGACAACAGCAAAAACCGACGGGAAAGGGTCGAATTCCAGCGACCTTAGTGTTTTTTGGCAAGATTTTGTCTGAAAACCAAGAAAAATAAAGAGATTTTGGGGGATTTCGGGAGTGGGTGGGTCAGTTCGACGAGTTTAAATGATTCTGGCAAAGATTTCACTGGAAAGCTTCAAAAAACAATCAGATTTCTCATCGGTTTCACTATTCTGATCGACCCTTGAATGTTTTTAGTCCATTTTACCCCTTTTTATCCATAACAGTATGAATATCGATGGGTGTGAGTGTATTTCTATCTATGTTCTTCCCCTTTTCCGATGGTGTATATGTGCCCGATGATATATGTACTCTTTTCTTCAAGTGTGTGTGCGTGTGTATTGTGAGATGTTGAGAGTATGTGTGTGCGTGAATTCTCCCCAGAATCAGTGAGTGGAATGGAGGAGTATATGTATTGTGTGGTGTATGTATATATCCTAAAAAGAAAAAGAAAATGTGATGAAGAGGTAGAGGTAGGGGGCACGTGGGTAGGAGTAGGGGTGGGGTAGGAAGTTGTTATTTTTGTTAGGGTGAGGTGTCAAAGTTGTTAGGAATTTTATTATATTGGCTTTTTATAAGAAAATTATTAAATAGGTGAGGGGGTATGATAAGGTGAGGCAAAAAATAGATAAAATTTGATTTTTAATGGAGGGATTATTACACGGGGATGAGGTATGCGAAGGAATGTATTCAAAATTGATTTGGGGAGGGACAAAATTACGTGTCTACATAAATATATTTTGAATTTTTTAATACACATACAAGATCTACACGAATGCTACTAGATTCAGTTGAACCCCCACCTTATACACTGCCCCACTCCTATTGGCAATACTACTTAGGGTGAAAAAAAAGATGAATGATTTCTTTCAGGTTGTGGACTACGAACTCTGGAATAGGGTTATCACTGACCTCAATACCTATGATGAAAGATAGAGAAAACATGGATGTATTAAAAGACAAGAATGAGTATGATAAGGCCGACTTCGAGATGCTTGGAAAGAATGCAAAAGTCAAGTATATTCTCATTCGCGGACTTGACTAGATGAGCGCAACAAGTATGTAAAAAGGGAAAAACTCATTTATGTTTTTCCAAATTGGACCAAAAGAGATCTCACTCATCATTTTATTCAAAAAAAAAGGGGTAAAGCTTGTTTGGGTTCATAAATGTAACCTTTGATTCAGTTGCAGGCAAAACTGAAAGGAATTACTAAGAATTAGTACATAGATAATGCTTGTGTAAGGCATATGATTGGAGATAACTAAAAACTCCTCTCACTTATTAAAAGAAAAGTGAAAAAGGTAGCATTGGAGGAGATTGCAGGATGAAGATGTTGTCACTAAGAAGAGTATGAGGAAACAAGTTATGTCACCCACTCCATTGGATGAACAAGAAGAAAACTCATTGACAGGGTGAGCAACAAATCAGGATGTAGGGTCAACAAGTACATCAACACCTATTTAAAAGAATAACCCTAGTACTTTAAAAAAATGGTTGGAAAGACTAGCAACATTATGATAGGGGGCACCAAGGATGAAACATGTGGATGAACCTGGTCCATTACAGGTTTCTAATTGGGGATGAATAATATCAAATAAGTATCATTTAACGATTGGCTAAAGGATATTGTATAAAATGCACATTAAGTTTAATTTTATGTTCATGCTTGTATATTTAGTTTATATACCAATTGATATTCCACACAACCTAGAGTTTTAGTGAATTTATCTTATAAGTTGCCTATGAGTGAAATGGGTTTTCGAATGTATTCCTTTCACAGATTATGAAAGCAGTAAATAAATTAATATGATACTTTTACGTGAAAAATATTTGGCTCACAAAAGTACAAAAAAATTACGACCTGTACCTCTACAGAAAACCCCAATTCACTATACACAATAAGTGTAATGACCCTTCAGGTTATTTTCGTATTTCTGCTCATCTTCACCGTTAGAGCTTTTTTATAGATACTACAAGTCATTTATGACTTACTGGGACAGACAGCTCAATTAGCGAGCAGTTCGTTTGGGTTTTATAGCTAATTCCCTATTTTGAAGTCTTCGCTGGTTCAAATTGGCTATCGGGAAAAAACTTTAGTAAAACAAGCTCGTAAACAAATTTTGACTGTTCCAACAACTTTGGAATGTTGATTTTAGGCTAGAAGTACTTTTATTTTAGGTTTCGAGGCACCCGGCTCATTTTGACCTATGGATCAAAAAGTTAAGAAAAAAAATATTGGGCGTGGGACTGACCTTTTATCGAAATGATCTCGGATGAAAATTTCAACTGTGCTATTGAGTCTGAAACGTCAAATTTGATATAGCATCATAGTCTGTTTGCGTATATGGGATTCCAAATGAATTCCGAGGAATTGGCGGAGACTTGAAAAATTTAAAAGTCTCAGTTGTGCTAGTGCATTCGTTGATAGCGATGCCAGGGGTCGCAATCGCAATACCCTTGGAAGGTAACCAAGTGTTGAGATCTTACCACCATTTTCGCAATAGAGACTCCCTTGGCAGACCGGCAGATGCTGCGATCGCGAGGATTAGATCGTGATAGTGACTTCTGAGCACCTAAAAAGGGTATAATTATCCCATTTTCAGCTCATTTTTGCCCATTCTCCATCCATTCTCAAGAGACTTAAACCCTAAAGAATGCATAAGCTTGGTATTAGAGCTTTTGGGTGATTTGGATGCTTGGGTAACGATTATGACGTGATTTTTCTTTGGATCTGAGGTAAGATTACTCCATTTCTATGGTTGATTTCCCCTTTTCTTCCCTAAAATTCCTAAACCTTAGTGGCTTGATTTTAGCACCAATATAGCTTGAATTTTACCCATTTTGAGGATAATGACTCCTTGAGCATGAGGGAATGTATGTTTGACTTCGGAAATGTGATTTTCGTAAATGGGATCCACATGGAATTTTGGGTATTTCTAGACCCGAAGCACAGTAGGGCAATATGGGTATCGTTATTCTCATGTTGATGAGTAGATTTTGATTCTGATGGGATGGCACCTTGCAGAAGCTTCTTGGAACGAAACTTCGGTGATTTAGCGAATTCTTCAAGCTTTCTTTGGCATCCAGGTAGCCTAGGTTTTCCCCCTTTATAGATTGAGCTATGTCATAGTATGTTTATGATATTGTGCTAGATTTAGGATGGGTTTTAGGTGTTGGTGATCAAATTGACTATACTTGTGTCAGTTGGACCTTCTAGGACATTTGAAAACCATAATTTAGGTGTTTTAGCTTAGTTGCTTAGATTATTAGTAGAATTTTTATCTTAGAGTTGATTGTAGCTTGGTTAACATCTAAAAGTCGATTTAGACACCTTAGCTTAGTCTGGGGTAGAATTTGCCTTGTATGAATTTTGGGGATTTAGAAGTGGGCCTTTTTTTACCCACCTTAGGCCAAGATTTGTGTTAGCTATTGTAAACCTTACATACGCTTGTTGTACGCCTGGAAAATGCTTATTGAGGTAATATTGAGGAATTTGGATATTTGATGGTTATGATGGGTTTGCATTGAGAGTTCACATTGATTATGTTAGTGACTATGTCATCGAGTCTGCTTGTGATTATACTAGCAATTAAGCTATTGATAATGATATGATAATATCTATTTATCGATTCGAGTCTGGATATTGATGATATATGTACCGATTCGAGTTCAGCCATTCACTATGATATAATGATATATGATTATCGATTCGAGTCCAGCTATTGATGATGATATATGATTATTAGTTTGAGTCCAGATATTGATGATGATATATGATTATCGGTTCGAGTCTGGCTATTGATTATATATATTTATTAGTTCGAGTCCTGCTATGAATTATGATATTGACTATATAAATACCGGTTTGAGTTCAGATATAGAGTGTGGTATTAATGATATGGATTGTTTCAAGTTCGAAATCGGGAATTGTATAATGAGGCATGAGATGGATAATATTCTAGTTGTACTTTGAGAGTTGGTAAATAATAGTGGTTCTGGTTATGCTCTCTTTGGGTGTACCATCCAGGCCTATGGAGGTCTAAATTGGGTTTATTTAATTTTTCACATTTATTGGCTTATGGGGGTCAATCTTGTAGTTATAGTCGCATGTATTTTACATTATCATTTTGGTTTAGTTAATTAATTGTGTACAACGATTTGGGAGTTGTTTTAGGTTTGCTTCCTTACCTTGACTTAGTTATATTATCTTGCATTTTATTGTATTTATATCATGATTTAGCTCAGTCAGCCGATGATGCCTACTGAGTACCAGTAGTTTTGGCACTCATACTACACTTCCGTACCTTAATGTGCAAATCCGAGTACTAGTTGTCATTGTTGATTTGATTATCGTGTTATGTTGGATTCCAAAGACAGGGTGAGCTCTTGTAGTCGGAGTTGCCAGATTTCCTTCTATCCATCTATGTCTAGTCTTTAGTTTCAAGACAGGATTGTATTGACTGCTTTAGTTTGGATTGTATCTATAGTAGCTCTTATATTGGCTCTACCAGGTCGTGGGACGATTTTCTATGTTATGACTATCTTTTAGACCATTCTATCGCTTTGATTATTTTTATCTTTATTGTCTATTTCACCCTTTTGGAGGCATTTCGACCAAGTTAACCCATTACAAATAGCTCCGGGCTAGGGTTCAGCTTATCTACTGGCGGAGTAGAATATGTGTCATCATGACTCGTAAATTGGGTCGTGACAATGAGCCTCTCAATAAAGTAAAAGATTATAAACTCTATTACCTAAGGAATTAACTCTAATTCCTAATATTCAACGGTCTCCCTCAAATGTTGAATCCCACTCCAAATGCTCTGGCTTGAAATTCAAATTACAAAACTCTTGTAACCCTAAAAGCCAACTCTAGTTCCTAAAAATATACAAATCTCTCAAGGTTTGTGTCCCCAAGTCTTTGAGTTATCCCAACTTGAAGAGAATAATCCTATTCCAGTTTATAACATACTAGATCCAAGAAGGCATCGACTTTACAACTTAATGAACAATCCTAATACATCAAAGTTAAACCTCTTAGCTAAACTGTGTAACTGGGACCAAAATCTTTAATGTGTTTCTTCAGTATTAAGATGTACTTTAATAGCTAGACGGAACTCTTTTAAATATTATTCATGTTTATTTGCATGTGTTCTGCCTTTTCTCTCAATATGAGTGCGTCAGAATTATGTTGGAAGACCTTGTGTACTTAAGAGCTTTTCATTGTTCTTCTCAGTAAAGTAGACTTCTAATTCACTGGAACTCTCTTCTTTCTTGGTCTATCCATATGTATATATCATATGTGGACTCCGATTTGATTCGTGCTTTGTGCAGACTTTGAGATCTTTTCTACTTGAGACTCCCTTCATTTCAAAGAAAGATAATGCAAGTTGAACTCTGCGTGATGGAACATGTAATAGCACTAGGTAAAAATGACAAGTAAAAGTAAAAATTTAATTAGAAAATTAATGACAAGTAAAAGCAAACAGAAGAAATACTTTTGTCACCTCACAAATGAAATAAATTAATTTAATAATAATGTACATGTTCCATTGCTTTGTCAATCATCAAAAACATTCAAGAACCCAACAAATTACGCTTTTTCGATGATGACAAGCTCACTCCTTGTTTTCCATTTTCAATACAGTATATTAAACTCTGATTCGACTTGGTAATTCCGTTTCCGATGATATATGTTCATGCCCGACTACAATGCGTTATTGCTAGAAAAGGAAGAAATCGAATGCTAATTGCCAAACATTAATTTAATCTACGCCAAGTTCTTTTATTATAGTAAAACATTCGTAATTCAGGATGTGCAATAACCAGAAATTAAGATGATGTGACGGGAAGAACAGAGGTTTTGTATTGGAAAATTTTATTGTTGCAAGGCACAAACAACAAAAAGTGAGCTAGGCTCAGTTGAATGCCGATTCAATTGCAGTGAAGTTGAAATCCATGTGTTCAGAAAGTAATGGAGCCTCACACACCTATTGTTGGTTTGCCACACCCATAGTAAAATTTCCTGCCTCGCCCAAAGTAAAAATTTCCTTGTCAAAGTGTTGGTTTAAAAGACAGGACATATAAATAGATATCTCAAGCTGTGAAGCTTATATAAACTTATGTAGGTTCAAAGGCAGTAGAACATGAGCAGTTACTATGCGTCAAAGATAGCATATGCTATAGTAGTATCCGGCAGCAGTACTGAATTAAGACACTCTTCCAAAAAGCTGAAGCTGAAGTTAGTGGCACAAAAACAGTAAATGCCATTTAAAAACATAAGATACAGGTAATTAAAAGGACGGGACAAATTGCTCATCTATACAGGCATCACGAGTACCTGAAGCTTCCATCTGAAAGAAAAAGATGTTCAGCCATCAAAATGTTCAACCACCAAAATGACTAAGTAGCAGCAGTCTGTTTCAAAACCTCAACTTCAGCCATTGCCATAGGGTCATTTTTTGACTCTGATTCTTCATCCTTTTCACCTTCTCTTTCCTCGGCAATCTTTTTCCTATGCAAGTCTTCTGCTACCTGCATTGCAGCCTTCTGCTCTTCTTGAAGGCGCTTCATTTCCTCTTCTTGCTGTTTCCTCTCAAACCATGTGTCTGCATCCGCCCAAACTGAAATTTGAAATAAAAAAATTAGCATTCAAGACCTACACAATCAACTGCAAATTACAACTGGTAGACCTCTTTTCTTCTTTATATCACTCATAAAGATAGTAAAGACATCTACAGAATTATCATGTGGCTCTCTGAGAATTAATCTCACTGACGTAGCTGGAAAAATATAAAATCAAGAACAAGTGATGACACACAGGAAGTCTTGACAGGTGCCCAAATAAAGAATACGATTAACATGATAATACATTTATCCATTTATTTATTGAGAAATTCACTATTTTAGTTCTGAAACTCGGTGGATAAGATTCTCTCCTACACTTGGCCCCTAAAATAAATAGACCTTGTACTCATTGTCTTATGTTTGTCATTGAACACAAGCCCCGGGGGCTACATGACAATACACTTAACCTGTTCATAATGTATGTCATGTATCAGAGGGCTCAACTGAATTTAAGTTGCACAAACAGAAAATAAGGACAACCAAATATGTAGCAATATTACTCAAAAGAGCAAATGGAAAGGCCTCGAGATAAATGAGATACCAACCATGATACAGAGTTCATGTCTTAAACCAACTAGATAATTCATGTAGGAGGGTATAATGACTACTAGGCAGGCAGTTTGACAAGTTTTCCCTAGTATATGCTAAATGACAGTTAGTAAAAAGTTTCCCTACTACCATCTCAACCTAACAGCTTCTCTGAGATGACAAAAGTTGACCTGAGTGGGTACAAGTGCAAACAAGTTCTCCTAAGAATATAGCGCATTGTCATCAAAATACAACAACTACTACGCCTCAATCCCACATAAGTTGGAGTTGGATATATGAATCCACACTTCTTCATTTAAGTTCATTTCATATCATCATACTAAATAAAATAAAAGTGAAAAGACATGTTAATAAAAATAACAATAATAATAATAATAGAGGTTCTCTAACAAGTCTAAATCTAGTATCAAATTATAGTTCCTTTAGCACTTCGCTATGGCCTTGATGATGAATCAGACACTACGAATATTAAGAAGATAAAGCATTTTCATCAAACTAATCAGATTAAATTTCTTTTAGCACTTCTGCGTGGTTTTGATGTTGATTCAGCCCCCTTGTATAAGGAGAATGACTCAATTTAAACCCAACATGCACATGATCACTATAAACAGGTTTGCTGCCTCAAATTCAGTTTTTAAACCTTATTCCGACGGTAACTTGATTGATGGTTTTGAGAAGAAATACCACCTTATGAATTAGAAGGTTCCCACTAGAAAATATTGTAGAAATGTTATTTTTGACCCTCCCTGAATTTTGATATCACAAGCATGATTTAGGTATTTTCTCTGATTTTTTTATTTTTCCTAGGGAAAATGGAACAGGAATGTGAAGTGAGAGGAGATACCCTCTAAAACATATCAATATTAAGGATATTTAGCGCCTTACTTTAGCTGACAATACTCTGAAGGAGACAAAATATAAGTAGACAATAAAGGAGGGGAGGGGTGGCGGGCATCGAGGTGAAAGGAAAAGGGGGAGATAAGCTTTGGTCACTAACATATTTTTAGATGCACTTAGCTCCAGCACTGGTGGCATAATGATAATTGGACATATCAGAGACTGAAAAAGTGGAGTAAGAACACAGATAGCTTACAGATATAATAGGTTCAGGTAAAACTTACTTGAAACGGTACAAATAATAGGTAATTGGAAAAAGGAAGTTATTTTCAGTTTTATAACAGATCATTCACAAAATCAAGATAGTAGAACGCCTTACTTCAAATCACATTGACCAAACTACAGTATTAGAAGGGAATTTAGTGCATAACAAACTTCACTTTCTCGAGAGAAAATAAGGGCAAAAGAGTGGATCCATAATCCTGGAGTTTCGATGCGGTTGGTCCTAAGAGTTGGCTGTAGACGGATTTATCGGTCATAAAAGAACATTTAACATTTTGTTTTCTAGTTCTTCAGCAATGTGTTCTTTACTTCAACATTTTCTTCTAAAAGCTTTAGCGGATAGACTTGAACAGTATCATAGAAGTGGCCAATTTTGGATTCCAATTGCTAGAGCAATTTCTTTTCAGAATGGACAATAGCTTAGGAACCATCATGGATAATGTCCAACCATTGCTTTAGAATAAGTGACTCAGTTTCTCATATATCCAACTATTGCCCAATCTCTCTTTAAACTACACTCTTGACACGTGATGACACGCAGGAAGTCTTGACCCGTGTCCAACTAAAGAATTCAACTAACATGATAATACATTTATCCATTTATTCTTTTATTGATTGTGGATGAGTGAGAAATTCGCTAGTTTAGTTCTGAACTCAATGGATACGGTTCTCTCCTACCATTCTCCCCTTAAATAAACAAACTTGGTATTTTGTTGTAATATATTTGTTATTGAGAACAAGGGCCCTGGAGCTGCATGATAATACGTTTATCCCTGGCATAATGTATCATGTATAGGAGGGCTCAAATGTGCAACTGAATTATCATGTACGAGGGCATAACGGCTGCTAGGCAGATTGATATTTTGCCTAGTCTATGCTAAATGACAGTTAATAAAAAACTTACCTACATTTATCTCAACCCAACAGCTCCTTTGTGATGCCAAAAATTGACCGAGTAAGTAATGGTGCAAACAAGCTAATAAAAAGCCTAACTACAACTATCTCAACCCAGCAGCTCCTTTGAGATGCCAAAAGGTGACCGAACGAGTACTAGTGCAAGCAAGCTCTTTTAAGAAGATGACGGATTTTCATCAAAGAGATCAGATTAAATTTTGCTTTAGCACTTCTCTGTGGAGTTGATGAATCAAACACCATGCATATTAAGAAGATAGAGCATTTTCATCAAAGTAATCAGATTAAATGTCTTTTAGAACTTCCTCAAGGCTTTGATGATGAATCGGACAATACGTATGAGGAGAATCACTCAATATAGACTTGTCATGCAGATCATCACTATAAAAAGGATTGCTGCCTAAAATTCAGATTCTAAGCCTTATTCTAACAGTAAGTAACTTCAGCCATGGTACAAGAGGGAATACCACCGTATGGCTAAGACAGAAAGTAGTTCCCCACCAAAAAATATCACAAGCATGATTTAGGTGCTTCCACTTATTTTTTATTTTTCCCCTTAGGGAAACATCTTTAAGGGAATTTTCTTTTGATTAGGTACCTTTGAGGGAAAGTTGACAGAGGAATGTGAAGGGACAAAGGAGATTCCATCTAAAAGTTATCAAAATTAAGGATCTTTAGCTATTTTCCTTACTTCTTGCTCCCAGTATTCTTAAGGAGACCAAATCAGGAGAAGATCAAAGGGGAGTGCCACCAGGGCCGAGGGGAAGAGGGGACATGAACTTTGTTCACTAACTTATTCTTTCAGCTCCAGCAATATTACATAAAATGCACACCCTCCATACTACAAAGGGGGAAGAAGAACATATATAGCTTACACATATACTAAGTAGGGGTAAAACTTACTTTAAACGGTACTAATAATATGTCTTACAGACTTTGACCGATGAGAGATGCAATTAACAAAGGAAAGAGATGTTTTCACCTATACAACAGCTCATTCACAAAATCAAGATAATATTACGCCTCCCTTCAAATCACATTGACAAAACTAAAGTATTAGTAGGGAACTTAGGGCATATACAAACTTCACTTTCTCGAAAGATAAAAAGAAGGGTAGAGGGATGGGCCCATTATCCCCGAGTTTCGAAGGCTGTGGTTCGTCCTAAGGGTTGGCCCCAGATGGATTTCTCAGTCACTTGAAAAAATATTAACAGTTGTGTTCTAGTTCATTAGGTGTGTTCTTAACTTTTTTATTTTTTTCTAAGCGCTTTAGCAGATAGACTTGAGTAGTGGCATAGAAGTCACCAATTTTGGATTCCAATTGCTAGAGCACTTTCTTTTCAGAATTAATATCACAATTCAGAATTGTCATGGATCAATGTCCAATGCAAGCTTTGGAATAAGTAACATAATTTCTCATATATCCAACTCAATGACCAATGTCTCTCTCTTTATAAAAAATGGAATCGCATCATTCACGTGAATGTGTTTTCTTAATCCTTTTCACTTTTCCTGGGAAGTAAAAAGTAGAATTGGAGGTTTGACTGTGTTCATACTTGTTAATTTTTCACTGATGAAGCAAAAGAATTAGGGAGCTGGCAAAATATAATTGCTATTGATCCGCACAAAAGGCATGGCAAAGGGAAGCTGGCAAATTATAATGTAGTATACAATCGAACTGGTTGAGATGAGATTCAAAATGGAAAACATAATTGCTAGATTGTATAAAGAAATTGAGGGCTAATTTAGTAATTTCATTGTCTTATCCAGTTATTGTTAAAACTGGTATTAGTAATCCCACAGTTTCCTCTGCATAAGATAAGACTCCCTATGGTGCATTAAGCTATCCATGTATTAGGTGTGTTTGAGTTGAATTAGCAACCAAACATGGTATTGAGTGGACTGAATTTTAATGCAAGGACTATTTTAGTTAGTATCTCTTACACGGGTCCTTAGTGCATAACCAACTTCACTTTCTCAAGAGAAAAAGAAGGATAGAAGATTGGGTCCATAATCCCAGAGTTTCGAAGATTGCAGTTGGTCCTAAGAGTTGGCTTCAGACGGATTTATCGATCATAAAAAAATATTTGATATTTTGTTTTCTAATTCTTCAGCAATGTGTTATTTATTCTACATTTTTTCTAATAGCTTTAGCGAATAGACTTGAATAGTATCATAGAAGTTGCCAATTTTGGATTCCAATTGCTAGAGAAACTTCTTTTCAGAATGGACATTAGCTTAGGAATCATCATCGATCAATGTCCAACGATAGCTTTGGAATAAGTGACTCAGTTTCTCATATATCCAACTCATTGCCCAATCTCTCTCTTTAAAACTAAACTCTTGACAAGTGCCCAACTAAAGAGTACGAATAACATGATAATACATATATCCATTTATTTATTGTGGATGACTGAGAAATCTGCTATTCCATTTCTGAAACTCAGTGGATAAAGTTCTCTTCTACCTTCTCCCCTTATATAAAACAGACTTGGTATTTTGTTGTACTATATTTGTCATTGAACAAAGGCGCTGGAGCTACATGATAATACGCTTATCCTGAGGCATAATGTATCATCATATGTAGGAGGGCTCAAATGTGCAACTAAATTATCATGTAAGAGGGCATAACGGCTGCTTGGCAGATTGATATTTCCCCTTGTTTATGCTAAATGACAGTTAATAAAAAGCTTCCCTACAACTATCTCAACCCAGCAGCTCCTTTGAGATGCCAAAAGTTGGACGAGTGAGTACTTGTGAAAACAAGCTCTTTTAAGAGGATAGGGCATTTTCATCAAAGGGGTGGGCCCATTATCCCCAAGTTTCAAAGGCTGCAGTTTGTCCTAAATGTTGGACCCAAACGGATTTCTCAGTCATTGAAAAAATATTTAACGAACTGTCTCCTAGTTCATTAGTTGTGTTCTTTACTTTTTTATTTTTTTCTAAGCGCTTTAGCAGATAGACTTGAGTAGTGGCATAGAAATCACCAATTTTGGATTCCAATTGCTAGAGAACCTTCTTTTCAGAATGGATATCATAATTTGGAATTGTCAAGGATCAATATCCAGTGATAGCTTTGGAACAAATGAGACAGTTTCACATATATCCAACTCAATGCCCACTGTCTCTCTTTAAACTACACTCTTGATTTCGGAATAGAAGCCCGTGATACTTCTTAATCACTATTTTTAGAAGACTGAACAGCACGCACTCCCACTAAAAGAGGAAACGAAAAAGAACAGAGAAAAAGAAACTCTTATCCACTATCATCTAACCAATGCCTTTAGCATCTGACGTCAAGCCTTTAGATCCATCTGGTTGTGAAACCTACTAGGTGAAAATGGATCGTGTTTGTCCTCTAAGAGCACCAGAAAAAATGCCTTCAATATATCCTTTCGAAGTTGTATTCTATCTATCAAATTTACACATATTATACTAGAGTGCTGAGTTTAGCCAATATAAAATACCCAATTGACCCAAGTTTGGGAGGTTGTGTTTAAGTAATTTTTGATAGACCAAAAGTTCTGAACAGGTTGTCGTGCTATTCATCTGTTAATACAGTTTAATTATTCCATAAACGACATAACCTGTCTTAAGTCGTAACCAGTAAGACCATTTAAAAACCATAATCTTCAATCAATCAATTAACTATGCCTCAATCTCAACTTAATTCCGGTAGCATATAAAAATTCGCTGTATACTGTTCAGATCCATTTCATTCTAGAAGTAAATACTTTGTTTTTTAAAAAGTAAATTACGTGTTTTCAATGTTTTAAATTTCCAGCTTACCCCTTATGGGGGAGGCAAACCCTTAGGGTTCGTTTGGTAAGAGAGATAAGTGATAAATAATCCTGGGATTAATTTTAGTATGAGTTTATACATGTTTGGTTGGAATAAAATCATGGGATAACTTATTCCGGGATGAGGATTGTTGATTGTAGTGTTATCTTTGAATAACAATCCCAGGATAACTTGGTCCCTAACCAATCCAGTCCTTGTGGTGTCAAAATCGACATACAGAATAGTCCTCCAGAATTATTGTGGCCAAAACAATAACAACAGAGACTGAAACCCTAAAATTTAAGGAAAGTGCAGGAAACTTACTAGGCTGAGCAGCCCAACCCTGTTCACCACCCTTGATCTTCTCAGGGAGAGCATAATTAACAGTGAGGACACGTCCATAAAGCTCAGCACCATCCATATTGTCCATGGCAGCGGATGCATCTTCCCTTTCAAGGAAGGTCACAAATCCGAAAGAACGATGTTTTTGGGTGGCATGATCTAATGGGGTTTTGACATCCTTAATATCTCCAAAAGGTATGAAGGCAGAGTGTAGTATAGCCTCATTCACTTCCTCTGCTAATCCTCCTAAATATAACAATGATAAGCAATTTCTAAAATATTGAACACATAAAGATATAAACAATGTTTGTAGTTCAATGGAGCGTTTTGGATTTAGGGATTACCTACATACAGAGTGTTTTTCTGTATTGCCTGGTTCATAGTAGCGTGATTCTTTTCTACTTGTTTCAGGTTTGGCGGCAGAAAAACTGGAGCAAATTTTAAGTTGGGGGATGCTGGTAGCAAATACATAAATCGACTCATAAAACAAAGTAACAGGAAAAGACAGTAACCAACCCGTCCTGGGCCGCAAGACAGTTTTCAACAAAATCATGATGCATGTGGACCAATATAAGTCATTTTTTAAACGGAAAAGAGTTAAAATTACCCCTAAATTATGGACCAAAAATATCTTTTATTAATTTTTTGACTAAAAAATATCTCTCCCTCTAACGAAATGCTGTCAACCATGCCACATGAATAAAATAAAACCACATGGGCAGTCCATGTCAGCATCCACATAAAAAATTTTCCATTTACTCCATTAGCCTACTTAACAACCATCAGCTCAAATTTGATCCATTTTATACCCGACCCAAGAGATATTATTCATCACCTTTTACTTCATGGACGGATCAGATAATTCTCTCAGATTCAGATTGTGAATCTAAACCATATGCCATGAGTAGTGAAGTCTTCAACCACATCAAGCTTGCGGTAAACATTCACCAGTGACAAAGTTACTTTCCCTGTATCAAGCAAGTTAGCCAGTAGTATTCCCCTATCCATAAGCAAATTACCTTTACACATGCCCACTTCATGTTGGAAGCGCCATTTATATTCAACTACTACAATACATTTCATCAAAAACTTCTCCCGAACTTCGACCTTAGCAATAGATTCTTTTCGACTTGCCACACAATCCCAAACTAACTTGTCGCATTGTTATTGAAGCTCATGCAAGTAATAACTTTAAAAATCCTTTATTTTTGTTCAACTCCTTCGACATGGCTTATCAATAGCACTAGAGAAAACTTTCTTTTAGCTCAATCAGATAGAGTTCAGCTAACATAAAATTTTGATTTGAGTTTTCGTAAGAATACTTTAGTTAATGATGCGAGAAAACCAAATGACATTCTTCATTTAGAATTTTTCTCATATTCACTTCCGATCCCAATTGGTATGGTACCTCATCGATAAACAATAGTTGTCGAGGAAACGCTTATCTTGTTTATCCTTGGACAGAAACACATACCAAAATATTAGTTGGTCACGTTCGTTTGAGGAGATTAAAATAGCTAATCAAATGCAAGGAGATGTATCAGTCGGATTTTTTGACTCTTGGGTCGGGTCGGGTATTAAATAGATCAAATTTGAGTTGATGGTCATTAAGTAAGCTATTGGATTAAATTGGGAATTTTCCACGCAGACACAAACATGGGCTGACTATGTGGCTTTTCTAATCCATATGGCATGCCTGGTGGCATTCCATTAGAGGGAGGGATATTTTTGAGCCAAATATTAACAGGAAAACATTTTTAAGGCAAAAAAAGAACGAAGGATATTTTTGCTCTATTTTAGATAGTTCAGAGGGAGTTTTGACCCTTTTCCGTATTTCAAATTAATTCATTAAAGTAATATATTTTTTTGAAACTTTACCAAACTAGTAAAATGTGGTTATCACTAACGTATTATATTTTAAAAAAATTAACGGACCAAAAAGAGCTGTGAAGAATGTTAAAATAGAAATCGTTACTGTCAGTAACGTTTATGACATAAAATGTTACTATGAGTAACGAGACTCTGCAACTCTGCCAGATCAGAATCTTTGTACAAATCTGACGATAAATTCGTTACTGTCAATTACGTTTTAGCTTTAAAACATTACTCCGAGTAACGATACTATCAAATCAACTCAAAACTCTGTGGCATCAGAATTTTTGACATTAAAGTCTTTATCAGTAGTCATTTTTTAAGATAAAAATGTTACTATGGATAACGATTATATCGAATCAAATCACAGACCTGCAAAGTTGGAATCTTTGTGATTGATTTAGCAATAAAACATTACTGTCAATAACGTTTTAGCTCTAAGATGTGAGTGACAATAACAATTAATAACAAACGATATTTCAATAAGTGACAACTCTAAGATGTGACTGACAATAATTTGTTGTTACTTGTTGAAATGTCATTTGTTGTTAATTGCTATTGTTAGTCATATCTTAGAGCTAAAATGTTATTTACAGTCACATTTTATTGGTAAATCAATTACCAAGATTTCAATTTTGCTTATCTGGGGTTTGATTTGATATAATCGTTACCCATAGTAGCATTTTTATCTTAAAAAGTGACTACTGATAACGATTTTAATGTCAAAAATTCTGACGCCACAAAGTTGTAAGTAGAGCTGTCAATACGAGTCGGCCCAGCCCACACGGGCTTTGAGTTTGACGAGTTAGGCCGGGTTGGCCCATCAACATGACAGGCCCAAAAATAGCAAGCCCAACCCATCACACTGTGGGCTGCAGGCCCCCACGGACCAACTCACTTTTTAAATATATTAATTTAATAATCTTAATTTAAATGTTAAACTGTTAATTACATAAATATGTACAATATAATATTACATGAAGTAACTTGTTAATCAAGTCTTAAATTTACAAAAAAAATCCAAATAATCTATGAAATTAAATAACTTTTGACATCAAATTCAAATCAAATAGAGATGTTGAAAAACAAAGGAAACTTTTAGTGAATAATAATATAACTAGCTAAATAATAATATTAACCTATTTTTATTTTAATTGATCACAATAAAACACAAAGAAATGTCAATATTTAGTCCATTAAAAGTGAAAATGAACTCCTAAAAACAAAGATCTCATGACACTTATGAGTTATAGCGTGTTCAACATCGCCACATTATCTTCATCAAACATATTTGATTCCTTTAGAAATTAAGTATTTTAATTATTTATATATTTTATAAACATATTTAATATTTAAATATCTATGATGGTCCAAATAGTCTTTGAGTTTGGACTCTTTTTTTAATTTTACCACTCTATTCTATTTTTTAATTATTTTTTGTCTGGCCCACGGGCCAGCTCAGCCCATATTACTCAAGCCCCATGGGCCAACAGGCTTATACGGGCCGAGCTAAAAAGCCCTATTCTTAAATAGGCTGTAAAAATCGTAGCTAAGCCCTATTAAATTACAGGTTGGGTTGGGCCAGCCCAATGGGCCTGGCCCATATTGACGGATCTAGTTTTGAGTTGATTTGATAGTATCGTGACTCGAAGTAATATTTTAAAGCTAAAACGTAATTGACAGTAATGAATTTAACGTCAAATTTGTTCAAAGATTATGATGTGGCAGAGTTGCAATGTCTCGTTACTCACAGTAACGTTTTATGTCAAATACGTTACTAACAATAACGATTCCGATTTTAATGTCATCCACAACTCTTTCTGGCCAGTTAAATTTTTTTAAAGCATAATATGTTACTGGAAACAACGTTTATATTAGTTTGGTAAAGTTTCAAAAAAAATTATATACTTTGGTGAATTGATTTAAAAAATGACTTATTTTGGTCCAAAATTCAAAATATTCGCTTCAATCATTTTTACTTTTGCCATATTTTAACTTGTCACACTCACTAAAAAATAATAATTAATATAATTATTTTATCAAACTATTTTTATTAATTAATATTTAATATCAGATATTAAAAAATAATTTAAAAAATATGTAATTAATGCTAAAGTAAAACATGAACAATAAAACAATGATTTTGCCTTAATACGTCAAAGGTAACAAGTAAACATTAAAATCCATTTTAAAAATAAGTGATAAGTAAAAATAAATAAAGAGAGTATGAGTGAGAGAGAGAGAGAGAAAGAGAAAAAGAGAGAGAGTCACGACTTAAAATTTAAGGTCATGACGCAGTCCAACCTTGATAAGTAAGTACAATCCCAAGAGTTAAGAAAATTTAAAAACAATAATAAAACAAAACATGACGAGAACTCTAGAACGAAGTTAGACCCTAAAACATAAGACAAAGTGGAAGTCCGAAAGAAATACACATTTCAAATTCCAAAATATAATGTCATAAGTACAGAACATCTAATAATACAACTAAATCTGAAATGTAACATTTGTCTTCAAAACGACTAAAGACATAAATAAACATAGGATAAGGCCTGGAATGACTCCGGAGTATGCTTAGAGTATGCTCGTACCTCGAGCCTCTAAATTTCTCATGCACTAACCCATCCACCTCTTTTACTCATTCTAGGATTTACACCAAAAGGGCACAATAGAGATGAGTATGGTTCGCTTATACTTAATAGATATCATAGGCCGATTGAGCAAAGCAAAAAATAAGATAAGTAAAATATACTAAACATGTCGCCTACAAGCAGAAAATCTCCAAACGGTAGCTCACACCATCTCCGCTAACAATTCTAATATATATAATTATATAGAAATAGAATCAACGTATATAAAAAAGAAAATTACACTGAAATTAAGCACAGACCAAATAAAACTAAGGAAAACAACCAAGTTGCATATGCAAATGTAATGCAATGCGATGTGGATGGGATGAATGATAAAAGTCATCACATGACTTTCTGTATATACCCATCGAGCTCGCAGTTACCATGTAGGATCCATGGAGGGTTCACAATACATATTCTATATCCCAATCTAAATCTTATTTCACCTCTCAAGCTCGTGTTCGCGTAGAGAATTTTCATAAAATTATCTCATTTTTTCCAAAACACTATTTCTCAACAGTATCAGTATCCCATGAATGTATACGTATGGAATGAGGATGTAATACTCACAATCAACTTAATATAATGATAGTCAATCCATCCAACACACACACATATATAACTGAGTCCAGAAATCAACTCCAATGTCCATAATTCATGATCATCATTTTCAATTAGGCACCATCAAAATAAATATGCATGTAAGACATCATTAATATCATATCAACCCTTAACTCGGGTATTTTATCATGATAAAGACAATCAATGCTTAAATAAGGCCCATATTAACAAAGTAAGCCCCTATACGAGCATCATATCTAGAATAAAGACATATAAATTCACAAATAAGGTCAACGATATCAAATAAAGCCCCACATGGGCTACACACAACATCAGTATCACAAACCAACCACAACAGAATACAATCCCCCACACGGGCACACAATAGTAAACTAATCTCAAAATTTAATCCCATAATTATTTAAAAAAAGGGCAAAAAAGGTACTACAACCCAAACAAATCTCATGCAAATAGCCAATGAATTTAATTTTCCACTTGCTAGCTCCTTCCTTCCGCCGCTTTTTTTAAATTAATTTGCTACTCTTTTTTTCACTTTTCCTTTTTAGCTTTTTTTACTAGAAAAAATCTATTAAATGTTGTTTTTTTAACAATCAAATACAATTTTATAACATTGAAATTATTGCTCTCTATATATATACATGTTTTATACAACAATGCATATTCTAGACATATACATATTCTATACAATAATCTCTCTCTCTCTCTCTCTCTCACACACACACACATATATATAATATTTCATATAATAATGATACGGTTTCTATGTAGATCATATATATATACATATTCTATAAAATATTTATATAATTTCTATACACATCCTATATTAGCTGCAACAATTATTTGGCTACATGTTCTATGCAAAATTATACAACCCCTATACATGTCCTATACAAAAACTATACAATAACTATACCATTTCTATACACATTCTATACAGTTTTCATATATTTCTTATACAGATACGAATTCTATATAACAAATATATAGTTTCTATATAATTATATATAAATTTTTTTATAAAAAAGACAAGTAACTCTTTTAGCCAAAAAAAAAAAAAGAAGAAGAAAAATTGAAGCTAAAAAAAAAGGGAGAAAAAAGGAAAAACAACAATACTAATAATTTAAAAAGAAGTCAAAGTAGCCCAAAATTAAAATGGCTATTTATGGGTATTGTTTTGGCTAATAGGTCATTCAATGTCCAATGGCCCAAACTTGGGCCATTTATTTTGAGATGGGCCATGCAATGTCCTTTTTCCTAGTTATTTACCCTAACCTATAGCAAGCTTTACTTATTTATTAACTATCCATCTCAATTTGAAATAAGTTAAGTCATAACCTACCTCGAAACGAAGAAAATCTAGTCTAAAGTGCTTCAACTCAAAGCCTTCCCCTCATGAACTACCTCAGAATCAATTACAATATTCAAATATAGTATCCAAGTATTAAAAGAAAGGTAACAATATTCATATCACTCATATTTGGGTTGGATCCAAAAGGGGTTTGAAAAATGAGTTTGAAAATGAAAGGGGTAAAATCAATTATTTTTAAAGAAAAAACATTCCTCCAGGTTGTAGGAGTCTGCAAGAGAAAACTCATGCGAAAAATGGAGTAAAATTGAGGTCCAAATTGAAGAAAAAAACCTTTCTAAATTTTTTCGGAAAAATCCCTAATTTTTCATTTTGAAATCATGATTTAAAGTTATTTTTTAGGATATAATCGATGAAAAATAATGGGAATAAGGTTTTGGAGCTTACCCAAGCTAAAATGGTGAAGAAACCCTCAAACATTGACCAGACCCCAAGTCTAGGTCCAAAATAAATGAAAAAGGTGAAAAACGACTTAAATACTTTTAGTGAATAGTGTCTCGCCATCGCGGGCTACTACCTCGCAATCGTGAGGGTGAACATGAACCAGAAATGAGGTTGGTCGTCTCGGTCACATAGCTGAGCCTCGCAATCGCTATTAGTCAACCTGGCCTGGTTCACAAATTAACCTATCACGATCGTGGTACCTCCACCATGCAAACACGATGTGTTCCATCATCGAGGTCCACAATCGTAGCACGTGACCACACATTGTGTAAGAGGACGTGATGCACCAGAAAATACTGCACCAATAGATTTTTCAAATAGAGAATTATCTCCGAATGGACCCTCGAAATTCGTTCGAAACCTGACAAAAATAAATCATATATGCTATTAAACGTATTTCGATGTTCTAGAATCAATGACGATGTTGGATTTTTAAAGAAAGTGATTTTTATAAAATTAACCGCCGAGGCCTCATTTTTACTATTTTTGAACCAAGAATCAAAATGAGATATAAAAGCCCCAAACTTGAACCAACCTCGCTACTAACCCTAATTCGGCATTCCGAATCTGCTGGTTCAGTCCTGTTTGCCATCTAACACTCAGAATAACAAATGTTGAATGAAGTCAACTATATGGCTTCCCAAGCCTCTAAACACCACAAAATCACACAAATTATTTCCAATTACATTAAGAATCGTGCCAACCATCCTGAACCTCAAAATTAATAATTAGCAACTAGAGGTGAGGGCAAACTGGTCAAAACATATAGAAATGGAAAATTCATAAATTCAGGTTATTGCAGCATCCACCATTAAGGCTATTACAGTATTTTTCTTGAATGGTGGATGTTGTAATAACCTGAATTCATAAACTCTAAGCCTTTATCTGAAATAATAGACATGGGTATCCCATGAAGATGAACTATCTCATGAACATAGATATGGGCTAACATCTTGGCACTAGATGAGATCTAAATAGGGATAAAATAGGCTGATTTTGTCAACCGATCCATGATGACCCAATTATTGTTAGAACTACGAAAAGTATAAGGCAACCCAATCACGAAACCTATAGTGATTCGTTCCCACTTCCACTCTCTGGAGCAAACCACTCGATCATTGATGCTCGACCTTTACTTGTTGACAACACAAGCAATGAGCTACAAAATCTGCCATTTCCTTCTTCATACCACCCCATCAGTAAAGCTGCTTTAAATCACAATACATCTTAGTCACACCTGTATGGATAAATATTCAGAATAATGTGTCTCCTCCAAAATCAATCTCACCCATCCATCAACTCTCGATACATAAACTCGGCCTCCAATACTCAAAACTCCATACAAATTAAAAGAGTCTTCCTTAGCCTTGTCATTCCGCATCTTATCTTGAATGACCCTTCAACTACAATCATCAAACTGGTGAGCTTGAATATTCTCTATCAAGAAAGATCTAGCATTAAAAAAAGCTAAAATATGCCCAAGTGTCGAAATATCAAGTCTAACCATTTGGTTAGCTAGGGATTGAACCTCCAAAGCTAAAGGCCACTCCTGGGTCAAGAGATGGGCTAAACTCCCCATACTAATCGACTTTCAACTCAAAGCCTTTGCAACCACATAGAGGTCATAGTCCTTAAGCAACTCAAGCCAACATCGTTGCCTCATATTAAGATCTCGACGTATGAACAAGTATTGAAGGCTGTGATGGTCTAAGAAAATCTCAGAAGAAACTATATATAAGTAATGACAACACAACTTTAACACACACACTACGACTTTCAACTCAAAATCATGGGTAGGGTAATTTCTTTCATGAGGCTTCAACTGATGAGAGGCATAAGCAATCACATTATCCTTCTGTATTAACAACGCACACAAACCAACACCAGAGGCATCATAAAACACGGTAAAACTTACACCCTACTTGGGCAAAGTCAAGATAGGAGCCGAAGTCAACAACTATTTGAGCTTTTAGAAGCTCTTCCTACGCGCATCCAACCACTAAAAAAACTTTTTATAAGTCAACTTGGTCAAAGGAGCCACAATAGATGAGAAACCCTCTTCAAAATGATGACAATAACCCACCAAACCAATAAAACTTCAAATCTTGGTAGGAAAAAAAGGTCTAACCCAATCACAAATTATCATAATCTTAGACGGATTAACCATAATACCAACCTTAGCCACCACATGACCCAAGAAATAGATAGAATCTAACCAAAACTCACACTTAGAAAACTTTACATACAAATTCTCATCACGCAACCTCAAAAGTACAATCCTCAAATACTTCACATGGTCGGCTTCACTCTTGTAAGAAACCAAGATGTCATCTATAATACACTCATAAAGGAGTTAAGATATGGTCGAAATACCTGGTTCATCGACTCCATGAATATTGCTGGGGCATTAGTCAATCTAAAAAAATGACCAAGAACTTATAATAACCATATCTAGTCAGAAAAGCCATCTTTGGAACATCTGAAGCTCTAATCTTTAACTGGTGATACCCGAATCTCAAATCAATCTTGGAGAATACCAAAGCTCTGTGAAGCTGGTCAAAAAGATTATCAATGAGAGGAAGAGGATACTTATTCTTAACCGTGACCTTGTCTAACTTTCTATAATCAATACATATACACATAAAGCCATTCTCTTCTTCACAAACAAGGCAGGCGCACCCAAAGAGATACACTATATCCAATAAACCTTTTACCTAACAAATCCTATAACTTCTCCTTCAACTCCACCGGGACCATCCTACTTGGTGCCCAACTCCATATCAATAGCAAAATCAATATCGCGATCCAGAGACATACTAGGCAAATCCATAGAAAACACTTCCATGAACTCATGAACAACTCAAATAGAATCTATAAAAGGTGGTGAGACCATTCCTAGTATCATGAATATGCGCTAAACAAGAAAAACACCCCTCTCTATCATGCAACAAACACGCAAAAAAGATATAATACCCTTCATACCTATATTAAATATACCCTTCCAAGGTAACCTCGGCACACCTAGTGTAGCTAAGGTCATAATATTGGCATAACATTCCAAAATAGCATAATAAAGATCTAACCATTCCATACCAAAAATTATCAAAATCAATCATATCTAAAATAATTAAGCTACCCGATCCATTAATAAAGAATCTTCTACAGGGTTAGAAACCTAAAAAGGCATAGCAAGAGGTTCACATACAACATCAAAACTAGAAGCAAAATATGCAGACATATAGGAGAAAGTTGACCCAAGGTCAAATAATACAGAAGCAAATCTGCAGCAAACCAAATAATACATGTAATAACAATATTATAGGCCTCTACCTCGAGTCTAGCAGGTATAGAATAACACTGGCCATATTTGTTCCCAAACTGAGTAACCCCACAACCACCACCATGAGCACCTCTAGTAGCACCTCTACCACTCTGTAAACTACCTCCCACTGCAAATATAGGAGTAGGTCTGAAAAATATGTCAAGTGTTATCTTTAGCTACATAGTAGAACTCGTCACTCATAAAACATCCTTTATAGCCTGAATTGATCTGGGGAGGTGGCTGAACTAGAACAACTACCCTGACGCGATATTTGGCTGCCGATGTTGCTGAACGTGAAGACCTACCATATGATGCCTACAAAGTGGGCTACATGATAACAATAAGAATCCATACTAGAGAAATCTATACCTCGAGAGGCATATCCACTAAAGTTACCATGACAACACATCTTTTTTATGCCTCCTTGAGTAACTTGGATGACAGACTCAATCACGTTGGCATGCTCAATAATACTTTAGAAAGATGCCCCTAAAACTACCGTCTATACTGTAGGCAACTAATAAGTACTATCTAACCATTTCATACACTTTTAAATCCTCTTAGACTCAATGGAGATGCTAACAACTGAATACCTGGATAAAGTGTGAAAACGAGCCTCATACTCAGCAATAGTCATGAAGCCCTGCTCCAAGTGATCAAACTCATTACGCATATGATCTCTCAAGCTATACAATATAAATTTCTCCAAAAAGAGCTCAAAAAATTGAATCCAAATCATAGCAGGCAAACTCAAAGGTTTACAACTAGCATACAACCTCCACCAATCCCTAGCCATATTCATCAATAGATACATAGTATAAGTGACTCCATGAGACTCAAGGGATCCAAGAATATGTAACTTATCCTAGAAATCAATCAAAAACTTATAGGAATCCTCGCCAATAGCTTTACTAAATTTGGTCAAACACAAGCGAATAAACTTCTTAAATCTCTTCTGATCATCAAAAGATATAAGAGTACTCGAACAAATTGGAGAAATAAAAAGTTTGGCAGGCTGAGAATCCATACGTGGGGGCACCATAAATGAAGATTGTACCCCTGAACCAGGAATATAATAGTCAAGTACTAGTATAGAAGGGAAAATACCACTCAAAGTCTAAGGAATAACATAAGCAGATGTTTGCATAGATGAGGAACCACACTTGGAGTTAGAGGAATACAATAAGTAGACACCAACACTAATATTGGTACCATACTCAAAATTGGAGAAACACTAGGTGCACTCAATGGAACACTGCCTAAATGCGTCAAAAACTAAATAAAAAAAACCTCCAGAACTGGAGTAACAACTAAACCCTGTGGGGCCTGAATTGTCCATGTATCCCCTATCTGAGGATCATCCCTAGAATACATAACCTTAGGCTTGGGAGAGGCCTTCTTAGCACATCCTCTAGTTAAGGATGCTCCTCGTGGTCGTTCTCTATCGATGGGCTGTTCACAACCCTTGAATCTCTCTTCATTATAGACTCTATCCTCAAGTGCTAGCTTAATATACCCAGCCTCTCAAAATCTAGTCCTCACCATCTACACAAAAAATAGTGAAACACAACTTAGAACATTGGGTAAGAATAACCCAAATGACTTGGAATTAAAATAGAGAAGTTTTTTCCTAAAGACATCTTATAGCCTCTTAAAGATAGATAAAAATATCTATATATCAATCCACAAGACCCTACTAGACATCCCACTTCTCCACTTATAAGATCGGTGAATTGAGCTACTTTGATACCAATTTGTCATGATCCAAAATCCATGGTCATGATGACACTTATCACGTCCCAGCCTTCATAAATAAGCCTAAAATCCCAAGAGTTAAGAAAATTTGAAAACAACAATAAAACAGGATATGGCATGACTTTTAGAATGAAGTCAACTCTAAAATATAAGATAAAGCGAAAGTCTAAAAGAAATACACAATCCAAATCTCAAAACCTAGTGCCATAAGTACAGAACATCTCATAATGCAATTGAGTTTGAACTGTAACATATGTCTTTGAAATGGCTAAATACATAAATAAACATTGGATGGGGCCTAGAAATGGCTTTAAGCGCCTAGAGTATTCTAGTACCACAAGCCTCCAACTTTCTTACGCACGAACTCAGCCACATTGCGTAGTACTCTAGAGTATGCTAGAATTTGCACTGAATGAGCAAGTAGGGATGGATACTATCCTCTTGTACTCAGTAGGTATCACTGGCCTACTGAGTGAAGCAGAAAATAATATAATTAAAATATAATAAACACGTTACGTGTAAGCAAAAAAGCCCTAACTGGTAGCTTAGATGACGTCTACTAACAGTTCTAATAAATATAATTACACAAAAATACAAACAAAATTGATATAGAAAAATGGTATACTGAAACTAAGCACAAGTCAAGTAAACTAAGAAAAATAAGCAAGATGCATATGCAAATGTAATGCAATGCAATGCATTATGGATAGTATGAATGCTCAAAGACTTTGTATGACTTTATGTACACACCCACTGAGCTCACAGCTACCAGGTAGTGCCTATGAAGGGTTTGCAACCCATATACTATAACTCAATCTTAATCTCAATCTCAACTCACCCTCTGGCTCGTGTTCGCAGAAAGGTTTTTTTTTATAAAAGTCACTCATTTTTTTCAAAAATAGTGTTTTTTAATGGTACCAATATCTCAGGAATCTATATGTATAGAATAAGGATGTAATGTTGTAAAACCCCTTAAAATTTTGATCATTCTATTTTTGACCCTTCCGCGTGCGCAATGTTAATTTTGACTTGAATTATGTTTAGGGATGTTAAAAGGATATTCTTGGAAAGTTTTGGATTTTTTGTAGGGGGTTCGGGGTCATTTTGGACCCTGAGGCAGTAACCCTCTGCGATAAGGCTGTGCCAAGGAGTTTAACCTCCTCGATATTGGCATGGCATAGAGGCTAACCTCCGTGATATTGACGTACCACGCCGCTATTTTAAATTCATCCAGTTTTTATTTTTTCCACTAGGGTGAGGGGCTTTTGGTCTTTTTACCCCTTGTACGACCTTTAAACATAAAATATACCCTTTTTCATCTGTTTTAAGGATCAAAGACCATTCTCTTCCTCTTTAATGCTTAAACCAAGGAAGGGATTCACCATTTAAGCTCTGAACTTTAAATTATTTTCAATTCCTTGTATATTTCAGGCATATTTTTCTTTCTCTAACTTTAATTTTACATTGTGGCATTAATGGAATAGATTTTCTTGTGATTTAATTGTGGGTTTTGAAATTAGGTTGAGGGGTTTTAGTTATTACTGATTGAATTACTTGTCCCGTATTCTAAATTGATTATTCATGCTTTAAATTGATGTTTTGGGTACTGAATTGGTGCATGGTATAAATGGTTGGAATGGGGGACATGGGTTTTCCCAAGTTGATGGAATTTTTTGCTTGATAATTCCATTAACCTCAGCCCTATTTGTAAACTTTGTAAACTTGATTTTCAATATGAAAAATTGCATGGTTTAACTTATTTTTGTGTACATATATTATGCCCCACAAGTGTTTGGTGAATTGTCCATGTGAGTTGATAATGAATTTATATCATGTTAGCATGTATGCAAGTGTTTGCTTGAATGCCCAAATGAATGAACGATGACTAAGTAGTTAGTTACCATGTCTTAAGATTATGCCATGTTATTTAAGTTTATGTTATCAAGTCCTGGGGGTATTTAATACCCGATAATATAGCTACTTGTATAGAGCCATGGTCGGTTACAGAGTCGAATCAGTCATGTCTATATCAGTAGAAATCAGTCAGTTACAAAACTTAGAAAAACTCAGTGAACTCAAAATTAGTCCAGCTCAGTTTAGTAAAATCATTTCAGTTCAGTTATATAGTACGATCAGTAACAGTTCAGTCTAGCCTAGTATAGTTTAGAATTCAGTCTAATGTCTATTCAGTTAGGAGTAGGATTCAGCACCGAGTGAACCCAAGGATGGGGACTCACCTGCTAGTAGGGGATAAAATCCTTAGAAGCAATCCTTGTGTTCCAGAGCTACATATTCATCGTAGGTTGAGACATCAACCTGCCAGTTGAGGGTTGATGAAGTGATCTACCTGACAGTTGAGGGTAGCACCGTTCTCGTTCAGAGCACCTGCCAGATGAGGGTGAATTAACACTTGTCCTTACCCGTGGCACGGTATTGACACCCTTCCAACTGGGGTTATAGGTTGGACCCCAAATCAGTTAGATAAGGGGCATGTCGGTTAGATGATTATTTTCCACAGTCTCAATTTTAGATTCAGTCTCAGTATGGAACTCAGTTCAGTTCCACAGATTCAGGACTGTTAGACACAGTCACTCAGCTCAGTACGGGATTCAGTATAGTTCCACAAAATCAGGACTGTCAGATACATTCATTCAGTTACCAGTAATTTAGTATCAGTATACTCAGATATCAGTTAATCAGTATTCAGATTCAGTGTTCAATATTATTACGATATCAGTATAGTTTTCATATTCATGCATATACTCTTATTCAGTCATACTCGTGATATTTAGTTAGTATAGTTCATGCATATGAACCCACGCATTTCATCCTACCTCACTAAGCATACCAGTATATTCAAAGTACTGATGCACACCTTTCTTTTGCACTATCATATCTTACATCATAGGTTCAGACACACGGGCTCCCAAGCACCCTTAGCAGTTTAGATTCTCAGCATACAGAGTTAGTGGTAAGTCCTCATAGTTCGAGGATATGATTATTTATTTTAGTATTTCAGTTTATTTTCAGTAGTCGGAGTTAGTTGGGGACTTGTCCCATCAACTCCATAGTTCAGATAGTTTAGAGGCTTTTCAGACTAGAGTATTTTCAAATAGTTGTTCATCTTTTAGTATTGATGTTCAGTTTTTGGTATTGGGATACCATATTCAGTATTAGTTACAGTATTGAACCTTATGGCTAGTTTTTGGCCTACTTTCTACAAATTTACCATATTATTATTCAGTTATTGCAGCAGGTACCAGTCATGGGTTAACTTGTGGTCCTTCGGGATTATGAGCACCATATAGCATCTGGGGTACAGACTCAGGGAGTTATAAGTGCACTTCACAAATAGATTAGACTTGAAATAATTAAGTAAGTAACAGAACATAAAGTAATAATACAGAAGTTTATCATGATTCAAAAGACTAATGTGGTGCCTACTTCCAGTCCTCTTGGGTTTCAAAGTTTCCTTAGATCGTTGAATGTTGGGTACGAGTACAATAATAGGAAACAAGTTCTGAAGACTTATTTTGCTCTTCAGATCTTGTGACATAACTTCAGTTGATGTTACAAAGTTGACTCAATCCTACTCTTTATATAAAATTGTAAACCTTGTAAGACTAAGAATGAGACACTTTGAATTTTCTCCTTGAAGTTGCGTAACTCATGTTTGTCTTTAGTCTTCACTATTTATACTCTTCGGATGCTATTTTTCATAAGGAAACCCAAAAGATTTTTTTTCAATTAAGGATTTAAATTAATTCCTTGATTGACGAATGTAGTCTTTTGATATGTCCATATCAGATATGTCCATATGTGGCTTTGGATCACGTCCTTATCAGATATGTCTGTGATCTATCTTTCCTTTTAGTCTTGTACACATTGATGTCCATGTGCCAATTTTGGCCTTCCTTCCTTTTGCTTTTTGTGCTGATTGATCTCCTGATTTATCAAGCTGCCATTTGAATTTCTTTTGCAATTTCACAGACTTGGCAAAGTTTTCCTGCGTCAACCTATATTCTGCAAATTCAGCCCCACCCATTGGTAGTATAGATTCTGACCCTACGGACGTACTTGATGGCACATAATCAGGTGGTACATAAATGGTAATCGGCAACGACATACCTGTTGGAGTTTTTAAAATATCTAGGGCTGGTGCTGACTGAGTTTGGTAGGATGGTGGTTTGGTGACCCTTATTTTCAATTTCGATTAATCCTTAAACTTTTCAATATCCTGCCTATGTGTCGCACGAACCTTATTATCCACTCTATAAATCAGAGGCTTAACTTCCTACCTGCATAATTCAGTGAGTAACCAAGGAAATAATAGAGCACTTGCCACCTTATGTACTCTCACAAATAACTCATCAACAATAATCTGACCGAAATTAATGTTTAGTCCTGCCAGCAAACTAGCCACAAATACTGCTCGGTGAATATCCAAATTCGTGTCACCTCTTATTGTCATAAGTCTCAATCGAACCACAGCCCACCAAAATTTAGCCTGAAAGCTAAGGGATGACTTCGTTATATGCTCATGTGGGTTTGTATCCTAGGAAGGATTTCCATAATTAGTCAACACTCCACCCAACCAGCCCATTTGGGTAGATGCACTACACAGTCGATACTCATGTTCTAGAATAGCAGATGGGGCTTCATAATTTGGCCCAAACAATATCCTGTTGATGGTTCGGGCTGATATGTCAATGGTGACCCCTCGGACAGGCACTGACTCCCTATTCGGTAGATTAGAATTCTTTGAGCCCTTTGGAACATCCTTTTCTACCAGTACCAAAGAGTTAGCAAAGAATCCCCTTACCAAATTCGGCTAATATGATCCGAAGGGCTTGCTTATCTATACCAATTCTTACTCATTAAAATGATGTTCTAACTTAGGATACTTGTGCAAATCTATTGTTACAATCTGATACTCTTCAGTAAATGGCCTTTTGATAGGCCTACTTGCTATTGGTGCCAACCCATCATAAAATTTATCCCTTGCACCATCGAGTTACCTTCTAATGGCCTTTCTAATTTGGAGATCCTTACATCTGATAAATTTGGAATCTTTAGTCTTAGTTTCAACATCAGCTTCTTCAGTTTGTGCCTCTACATTGGTAGCCTCAGTTTCGGCCTCAACTGGATTGGGGATGAGATGTGACTGCCCTATCATCATCAGGGCTCGATCTAGTACTACTGGTGCTTCTGTCACTCTCCTCTTTAGACTGGGAGAGTGTTGGAAATGTCTAATTTCCTTGGCGAGTGTTGAAGGCTGGTGCCTTCTCACTCCTAGAAGGTTTGCCTCGGCCTCTTGCCTGACCACCACCGTTAGTCAATGGGAGTTTTCATGCCATGGTGCCTAAAAAAGAAGTATGGAGTCAATTACAAAACCAAAAATCCACAAAAACAGTAATAAACATTGGCTTGACAGTCACACTGATGGTCGTCGCTGATTCAACGGTTCACCGATTAGGCCATCACGCTTTATCCAGTGAGTTCTGATTCTTAGGGCCTTACGATGGTCAAACTGGCAGTCCATCAGGTCACTGTCTGTCTGCCAAGTTATCCTTCATGGCCTATCCAGGAAATAACTTTTCTTAGCCATTTATGATGGCCAACCTGACGATCCATTACAGATTCGACGGTCTGTCAAGGTGACCGTCAGTCTCCATTTTAAATTTCAGACTTTTTTGGGCATTTTGTCGAATAGATGGTATACCTTATTTGATTTTTAGCATAGCAACAATAATAATTCCATGCTTTCACACATATTTCTCTACTCTAAACACGTGGGTTGCTCAAACTTCACCCAAGCAGCATATACCAAAGTTCAAAACTCAAAACATCAATAATTTAACCCACAGAAGGAGAAAGATGAAATTTTACATCCCACAACTATTTCAATTATGTTTTGCACTTCGGGGAAGCAAGAAAACAAGTTAAAATCATACCTTGATGATGCAAAAGTTTCACTCTAGTTGCTTGCACTTCAGAAAGAAAAGTTACTTAACACTTTAACGTGTGAGTTCTTATATTATTGTGATGAGGAGAAAAGAGGGGAGAAGACTTGTTTAAATAGAGGAGAAGAAAGGAGTTGAAGAGTCCCACAGGGAGTAGCTGCCTTCAGATGCTATGAATCCAAAGAGAGTTAGATAGTTTTAGAATTTGAAAAGGTTATAACGTATGTAACCGCCCTATTTTATCTCTTTAAAAGCTTTTGGTTCAAGTACGAGTCATTTAAATGGCTATCTGACTTAACTCAACCCGACCCATGACTAGGGTTAAGTTGACAGTTAGCCCAACGGTCCGTCAGCATTGCGACGGTCTGCCAGGTTGACTATCAGAGCACACCATAGGTGTACCTTTTAGAATATTTTATGATGATCACACTAACGTTCCATCAATTTTGTGATGGTCCATCGAGCTATTCGTCAGCCCCTTCTAGAAACTCAAATTCTCAGCCTCAAGTTGACAGAGAAAGTGATAGTCTGCCAGGTTTTCAACGGTCCACCAACTCGATCGTCGGTCCTTATCCAGTATATTTAAATTTTTAGCATGGCTTTGGCTATCTGAGCAGCAGTCCATCGAGATCTTGATGGTCTGTTGATAACTCCATCAACATTCTCATAACTGTGAAACTCCATTCTTTCCTGATTTTCAGTCCTGCACACTTCACAAATACATCAGATTGCACAAAATAGTACCAGTCCTGCACACTTCACAAACCTGATCTTCAGGAGCAATAGAAATCTGGTTGTAACCATAATACCCATTTAAAAAATAGTACCAACCACGTCACGCTAGCCGATCAAGTATCTAATCCATGAAAGGCTTTGGGAAGTAGTCCTTCAGTGTCCACTAGTTGAGTTTTTTGTAATCCATACACACCCTCCACCCAGTAACAGGCTTGAGTGGGATCAAATCATTTTTCTCATTAGCCACAACTGTCATGCCCCCTTTCTTGGGCACACACTAAAAGGGACTCACCCACTTACTGTCTAAAATGGGATATACTACTCCTGCGTCTAGCCACTTGATGATTTCTTTCCTTACCACCTCTAACATAGATGGGTTTAGACGACGCTGATGCTCAATAGTTGAAACACAATCCTTCTCTAGCTGATCTTATGTGTATATATACTAGGAGGGATACCGATGATGTCTGCAATTGTCTAACCAATAGCCCTCTTATATCTCTTAAGAACAGAGATGAGAGCTTTCACCTATTGCTCATCTAGGTCAACATCAATAATCACAGGTAGTGTCTTCCCACTGCCTAGAAACACGTACCTTAAATGACTAGGCAACTCCTTTAGCTCCAAGGTAGGTAGCTCTTCTATAGAAGGCTTAGCAGGTGGACTTGGAAGATTTTTAAGTCCAAATATAACTTCTTGGGTGAATATAAAAAAGACCCCATGCCTGTTAAGGCACACACCATCTCCTCATAATCTTCAACACCGTCATGATCAAAATTCATCAATACAGCAGCTAAAGTCTCCATAACAAATTTTCTTCTATAGGCATTTCCTGCTCCTCCTCATAATAAACATCCACAATAGAAAATACACTCATATCTTTATGTTGTTTCATGGACTGGCATAAATCGAATTGAACTACTTCATCATTCAACCTAAATAGTAGCTCATTTGCCCTCAAATCAATAAGTACACTCCCGATTGTGAGAAAAGGTCGACCTAATATTATGGGCACCTCAAAATCCACCCCGCAATCAAGAATGACAAAATCAGCCAAAAATATAAAACTGGCAACCTTTAATAATACATAGAATCCCCACGAGCTGCTTCACAGACCTGTCCGCCATAACTAGCCTCGTGTTTGTGGGAGTAGGATCCCCCAAACCCAATTTCTCATACACAGCAAGCAGCAACAAGTTTATACTAGCTCCCAATCACATAGAGCTTTTGTGAAATCAAGAGACCTAATAGTACACGGGATGGTAAATACTCCCAGGCCTGCCTTCTTCTGCACCAAAGACCTTATGGAGATAGCACCGCAATAATGGAGATTGTCCACCGGCTCATAGCTAACCGTCCGCTTCTTTGTGACAAGGTCTTTCATGAACTTTGCATACCTGGGCATTTGTTCCAATGCTTTCACCAATGGCAAATAGATTGTCAATTGCTTAAGCATGGCCATAAATTTGCCAAACTTTGTGTCATTGTCCTTCTACTTTAACCGATGGGGAAATGGAGGGGGTAGTTTTGGGAGAGTGGTAACCACTACTTCAGCCTCCTTTTCCTTGCTCTTCTCCAAATCATAAACCTGCTGATGATTTGATGGTGTATCATCAATTTCATCCATTTTTTCAGATTCCACGAGATTACTTTCTTCAAGCTTGGCATCTTCTTCGATCACCTCTTCAGTAATGGTTTTGCTTACAGAAGGGCCTGGTAATACCCCACCACTCCATGTGGTAATTACCATACAAAAGCCATTATTTTGAGAATTCTGAACTGTATCACTTGGCAAAGTTCTGCTCTTTCTCTGATTTAATATTATAAAGAGTTGGATTATTTGTTGCTCTAACTATTTGATAAAAGTAGAGTGTGAGTTTAACAGCTGACTCATGAAAGACAAATCAGGCTTCATACTAGCCACCCCAGAGTTGGTAGTCTTAACTACTTTTAATAATTTCTCCATTATGTCCTCCATAGATATCTTACCTGAGCTATTTACAACATTATCTCTTCTTTTGGGAGGTACATATAATCCACTCCTATCATTTTTACTCTTCCAGCTCCCTTGATCTCTATCCTTATAACCAGCCTTGTTGTAATAGTTCTGACCTTGATTTTCTTGGCTATTGCCTCGGAAACCCCCCTGATTATTTAGATAGTTTGCCTCTTCTTTCAAATCAGAGTCAGCTCTTCCCTGGGATGGAACAGCTTTCACCTTCTCCATTTTTCTAGACAATAGATACTGAGTCAGCAAATCCATCTGTGTCTTCAAGTGTGCCATGTCCTGGTCATATTCTTCCTACTTTTTGCATTACTCTACAATTATACTACCAGTCACAATAGGGCTTGCTACCACGGAATCCCTGGTATGCCAAGCTCTACTCTGTTTAGTCATCCTACCAAGTATCTTCGAAGCCTCTAGAAGAGTAAGGTCAACAAACGACCCTCCTACAGTATTATCCTCGATTGTCTTCATAATAGAGTTCAAAGCCCAATAAAGAGTCTCTATTAAATGAATATCTGTCATGTTATAGTTCGAGCATTGCATCAGCTTCTTTTTAAACCTCTCCCAGGTCTCATGAAGAGCTTCAGTGGGAAGCTATCGGAAGTTACTTATTTCATCCCTCAACTGTACCCTCTTAGAAGGTGGAAAGAACCTTTTTAGGAAAGCCTCTTTCAACTACCTCCAGTTGGTGATAGAGTCAGGAGTTAGCCCATTGATCCACAGTGTCTCCTCTCCAGATAGAGACAATGGAAATAAATGTACACGGATAGCATTCTAACCCACTCCTAGTTTATCAAAAGACTTGCAAATGGTGACAAAGTTCACCAAATACATATTTAGATCATCTCTGAGAAAACCACCGAACAATTCTTAAGATGGAGTTGAATCATCGTACTGATAATATTAAATCTAGCTCTAGGTTATAGAGGTGGAGGAATGATAGCTCCAGTTGCACCTACTTCATCCATTCTATCTTAGTCGTTAATCAGATCAAACTATATCAAATATCGATCCTGCCTCGCCCTAAAGGGATGATTCTTGTTTACATTTTGATTCACTGGTACATCCACATTATCTGCACCCCTTGGGTTAACAGGATCTAACAAATCATCATCCCCTAAATAATCATCATTAGGATTAGGATGACGTGTCTGTTGACCGTCATTCTGCTGATTTAGTTGAGCTCTAGCTAGAGCGGTAAGTCCTTCAGCATCTTGGGGGTCTACCATTTTACTAATTAACTATGGTTCCGAATGTATTGGTAATAATGGTAGACCCGATCTCCATGTACTTTGCATACATAATAACTACACTGCACAGAACACAACTAACATACAAAAGTAAAATTTATGAAACTTGACCAAAAGTCAATAAACAAACACAAACTTAATTGACAATTGTATTCCTCGATAATGGCACTAAAATTTGATATGCCCAAATTACATCTCTCTTATGAGAGAGTAAGAGGTCCCTATCAAATATAGAACCCAACTAGATTGAGTGTCGAATCCCATAGGGAATATTGCGTTCACTAAGTATTGTGATTGTTATTAGACTGTTGATCAAAGGTTCCTGAATAAGAGGGGTTTTGATTTATAGATTGTGTTCTAAGTAATTATAATAGAGTTGTTCCAACTAATGATTATTTTTGCTAATAAGAATCTAATGATATTAAACAAATTAGAGTTATGGTTACCATGATGTTTAAATAGTTAGGGTTGTGAATCACTTTTGAGTTCCACTCAATAACTTCAATTGCAAGAGCAGCTGAATTCTAGTGCTTACACATTAGTTTCGCAACCTTAATGGATATTTTATCCTTTAACTCTCTCAACTTAAATAATATATTTATTATTAAACCATTTTTTTCATGTAGGTTAATCCTTGTTAAGGCATTCTCCATTAATCTAAAGATTTAGGTCTCTAGATTTCATATGAAACCTTTCTTTTCCTAACAAACACTTCTTTGTTCGAACAAGTGATTGTTCTTGATTTCATTTTTCAATTTTGCAACCAAGAAAAGTCATTTGAGTGAAGAAGGGTTTATGCAACATTAATTACCTATATAAACTCAATTGGAATCATAACCCATATCAATTATTTATAATAAGGCTCTCATAACCCTAGTTATGAGAGCTTAGCCTCTCATCTCCATAGAAGAAAGAGAAAAAAATACTTGTATTACTCATAAACAAATTCAAAGTTTACTTAAAAAGGTTACAAGAATTAATTCTTGAATCTTCAATAGCAATGGAATGATTAGATCCACAAATATAATTTGATTCACAGATTTCTACATTATAGAGAGTTTCAAAGATGAAAAGATTAAGAAAAACAATCTCCAAGATTCAAAATATCCTCAATAAAACCCTACCTAAGTATTTATATGCTCTCGGGTTTAAAAGGTTTAAAATTTAAACTAAGAAAATATCATATCAAAATTGACAGTCCAGCTAATGGTCCATCGAGAATCTACAGTTTGTCACATGGATCGTCGCCGAGTGCCTTAGGATGTTATGTTCAGCTCAAGCCTGACGGCTACCTTGGCGGACCATCGATGGTTCGATGGTCCGCCACTCAGGCTTCTAAGAATCTTCCATTCTGTTTAAGTCTGACAGCCAAGTTGGTGGTTCACCGCAAGCTTGACGATCTGCCACTTGGGCCGTAGCATAGGTCTTCCAGCTGGAACCATCTGTTTAGCTCTAACGGTCTGCCTGGCGGTTTGTCGCATGACTGACGATCTGTCATTTGGGCCGTCATTGACCTTTTTCTACCATTTTCTTGAGTTTTCTCCTTCAACTGACTCCTCAACCTGAAATCACTCAAATCCACTATTAAATGCAACTTTAGTTGCTTGAAAACTCATAATTTTCTCGAGAAAAAAATGCAAAGTGTTCTGTCAAAAGCTGGAACATTAAATTCCCAGATGTGTTTCCTAAAGATCTTCTCGAGATTTCTCCCAAAAAGGAAATTAACTTCATAATAGCCCTTCTTCCAGATATTCATCCCATATCTATCCAACCCTACAGAATGGCACCTGCAGAACTCAGAGAATTAAAAGGAAAATTAAAGGATCTCCTAGATAAGGAATTCATCAAACCCGGTGTGTCCCCGTGGGGCGCACCATTTTTATTCATGCATAAGAAAGACAGTTCCCTCAGAATGTGTATTGACTACTGTCAGTTAAAAAAAGTCACGGTTAAGCACAAGTACCCACTTCCTAGAATCGATGACTTATTTGACCTACTTCAGGGTGCCAGTTATTTCTCTAAGATAGACCTCAGATCAAGCTATCACCAGCTCAGTGTCAAGGAGTGTGATATCCCAAAAATAGCTTTCAAAACTCGGTATGGTCACTTCAAACTCTTAGTCATGTCCTTTGGTATTACCAATTCCCCAGCAGCTTTCATGGACTTGATGAACCGTGTGTTCAAGCAGTACTTAGACATGTTCGTCATAATCTTCATAGATGACATTCTTGTCTATTTCTGCAGTGAACACGACCATGCAGACCATCTCTGAATAGTATTACAGACTTTCAGAAATCATTAGTTATTCGCCAAATTCAGTAAGTGTGAATTTTGTCTAAGATCAGTAGCTTTTCTCGGTCGTATAGTTTTTGGTGATGGCATTAGGGTTGATCCCTAAAAGACTGAAGCAGTAAGAAACTGGCCCAAACCCATCTCTCCTTCAGATATCAGGAGTTTCTTGGGCTTCGCCGACTATTACCGAAGGTTTGTTGAGGGATTTTCATCTATTGCATCCCCTATGTCTAGACTAGCTCAAAAGAAAGTTAAATTCCAGTGGTCAGATTCTTGTCAAAAAAGTTTTTAGGAGTTGAAGACTCGACACACTATAGCTCCAATTTTGACCCTTCCAAATGGTTCAGACGGCTTTATTGAATATTGTGATGCCTCCATAGTTGTCTTGGAGTATGTTCTGATGCAAAGAGGTAAGTTCATAGCCTATGCCTCTAGACAACGTAAACCCCATGAGAAGAATTACCCTACTCATAATCTTGAGTTAGCAGCAGTAGTATTTTCCTTAAAGATTTGGAGGCACTCTTTGTATGGTGTGTACGTGGATGTGTTTACTGACATAATAGCCTGCAGTATGTATTCTCTCAGAAAGACCTAAACCTCCATCAGATAAGGTGGTTAGAGTTGTTAAAAGACTACGACATGAGTGTTTTCTATCATCAGGGCAAGGCCAATGTAGTGGCTGACACTTTCAGTAGAATGTCTATGGGTAGTATTGTTCATGTCAAGGATAGTAAGAAGATGTTAGCTCAGGAAGTTCATCAGCTATCCCGACTAAATATCCGCTTAGTCGATTAAGCAGAAGGTAGTGTATGGGTGCATAGTAGTTCAGAATTATCCTTAGTTTTCAAAGTGAAGGAAAAGTAGGATAGGGATCCCAGTTTGGTCAAGTTGAAGGAATCAGTCAAAGATAAGAAAGTAGAGGTTTTTTCCAAAGGGGGAGATGGTGTTTTGCGTTATCAGGGTTGACTATATATGCCACGCGTTGATGACTTGAGGCAAATCCTTGCAGAAGCACATGTTGCGTGCTACTCTATTCATCCAGGGGCCACTAAGATGTACCATAATTTGTGGGAGATCTATTGGTGGAGTGGTATGAAGAGAGATATTGCAGAGTTTATGGCTAAGTGCTCAATATATCAGCGGGTGAAGATTAAGCATCAAAAATCTAGTGGGTCCATACAGGAGTTCAGCATTCACACCTAGAAATGAGAAGAAGTGAACATGGACTTTGTGACAGGTTTGCCTTGTACTCATTGTCAGAATGATTTAGTTTGGGTCATTATAGACAAGATGACAAAATTAGCTCATTTTCTACCAATCCATACCTCTTACTCAGCCAAGAATTATGCCAAACTTTATATCAGGGAGTTGGTCAGATTGCACGGTGTTTCGTTGTCCATCATCTCATATAGAGGTACCCAGTTCACCTCTCATTTCTAGAAAGCATTTTAAAAGGGTCTTGGTACCCGAATTTACGTCAGTATAACCTTTCACCCTCAGATAGATGGCCAAGAAGAAAGGACCATTCATACTTTAGAGGATATGATGTGAGCATGTGCAATAGACTTTAAAGGTAGTTGGGATGACCAATTGTCTTTGAATGAGTTTGCATACAACAACATCTATCATTCTAGTATTCAGATGGCTCCATTTGAGGTACTTTATGGAAGGAGGTATAGATCTCTCATTGGTTGGTTTGAAGTGGGTGAGGCCACAGTGGTAGGGCCTAACTTGGTATTTGATACCTTAGATAAAGTCTAGTTGATCAGGGAAAGACTTAAAATAGCTCAAAGCCAACAAAAATCGTATGCAGATATGCGCATAAAAGATCTCGAGTTCGAGATTGGTGACTATATGTACCTAAAAATCTCTCCTATGAAAGGAGTGAAGCAGTTTGGCAAGAAGGGGAAACTCAATCCCCGATATGTCAGTCCTTACCAAATTCTAAATCGTTTTGAAAAGGTAGCTTACGAGCTTGAGTTGCCCTTAGATTTATCTTCAGTCCATTCGGTGTTTCATGACTCCTTGCTAAAGAAATGCATAGGTGATCCATCAACCATAGTCCCCATAGAGGGCATCGATGTTCAGAATAGCCTCTCTTATGAAGAGATTCTAGTCAAAATCCTTGATTATCAGATTCGCAGACTGACAAACAAAGAAGTCCCTCTAGTCAAAGTTCTTTGGTGGAATTAGTCCGTTGAGGGAGCTACTTAGGAAGCAGAAGTAGATATGCGGACCAAGTATCCTCACCTTTTCTCTGTAAACTCAGATTCAGCTCAAGGTAATAGTTTTTCTTAAGCTTATTCAGTTTCATGCTCAGATTTTCCATTACAAACTTGGTATCAGTTACCATTGCATATTCAGTCATATGTTCATGAGTCAGTTCAGTCATGTATTCATGCATCATATATGCATGTTCAGTATGAAATTCAATATGTCAGTAATGTCAGTAAGATAATCATGTGTCAGAGTTCATGTTCAATAAGTAAGTTCAGTCTA
>NC_061115.1:64442083-64446026 GCF_002878395.1 Capsicum annuum
GTCTTTTACAATTGCTATTTTGGCTGGCTCCGCGATGCGCTGATGGCTCAAGTGGTACACTGTCTTATTAAAATGGCTCTAACTCTTCGCTCGGGTTTGGATTCAGGAAAATTTGGTATCGATGAAAAGCTTATTCAATTTTCCACACAAAAAATTCCGCATGCATAAAAATGTATTCATATTTAAATCAAGTCTTTGATATTTTTGGGATGAATTTAAGCTAGGTAAAAGTATGGGTGTTACATAAAAGTGAGAAACTTCTCCTTGTGAGTGAAAGTCTAGAACTTATGAATGTCCTCTAGAGAAAGAGGCTCTAGAGAAGCTGATCTCTTTTTATTAGAGGACAACATGGGACTAGGAGCAATACATTTCTTGGATACAGTCGACTGGATAGAGTGAAAGGAGATTCTTTAGAGGACTTAGAGAGAATGATAGGGTCAAAGTTGGAGGAATTTAGATTAAGGGAAGTTTTGTTGAGATTAGCCATTGATTAAGTTTTTGTCATAGTAGAGATGATGGGGATGGAAGAGTATAAAAAGAGAAGAGAAAGAGATGAGACAGATTAAAAGAGGAGAACCAGGGGTTAGGGTTGAAGATAAAAAGGCGGAGGAGTAATTAAAAGTGGGAGGGTGCAGAGAAGATAATGATAAAGAAAGAGAAAAAAGTAGCGTGAGACGAGAAAGAGTTGAAAGGAAAGGATATGGGTCAGAAGGTAGTTGACGATTTTTGTGCCAAAAATAAGTCTATAGAGATCTTTAAAGATTTGGAAAAATATATAGCACCAAGTATTTCTAAAACAACATCCTTCACAATATATTATAAAAAATTTTGAGGACAGAATCTTTCCTTATAAAACAAAAGAAAATGATTTTCAGAGTCAATAAAATAAAATTACAACTTACTACCATATTTCAAGAGAATGAAGCTTTAGCATATATAAATAAACCAAAATCGTGGAAACTATTACACATTACAAACACTTATTTTTAAAAAAAAAATTTAAAAAGTTTTGGACAAAACAGATTTCCAAGTTTTGGAAATTATCTCGAGAAAATTTCATCATGAGTAAAACCATATGAAGTGGCTTTAAAAATGAGATTAGCAACTGATAATTGTAATTGTATTGATTATGACTTCATCATAGAGATAAGGACTTTATTAAATTCGGTTCCCTGTGTCTTTATTTGTATTTCACCGTTTCAGATGCAAGAGTCGACTCTGAAGGGTGTATAGTCGACTCTGGTGACAATGCCTTCAGCGGTATAATTGAATCTGACTATTTTTCGACTATATTATTTAAAACATAAGAGACCTTTTTTTCAGCTACACTTCTGGAACATTCGCTGCCAATCCCTCATTTCTATAGATTTTGCGGACATGTTCCTGCAAAATAAGAAGTTTAATTTTGCTTAGGTACCCAAGCGGTCTTGGGTCCTTTTGGGTTAGATCTACTTCATTTGGGCTTATAGACCCCCACACTTTAAGGCTTATGCCTGCAACTGTAGGATTTGTACCCTCTTTATCCACAAATATAACAAATGGGTCCTGTAGAGGAGAAAGAGGTCTTAGCTGATTTAAACAACTATGATGAGAAACTCGAATAGTTTTAAAGTAGTTTGATCATACGAAACTATGGTTTGGGGGTGCCTTAAAACTGTTTAATTTTATTTTAGCATTATCAAGCTCTCCATGAAGTAGGTCAATTTCAATTTGACATGCTTCAATTTCTATTTTCCAGTTTCATCGTTTCTCTTCGAGTTTTTATTTAAATCGAGCTTCACAACTTTTATTTTCCTGAGCGAGTTTGTTATATTTATTTATAACATTTTGAATCTCATCAGTAATCATATCTAAGTTAGATTCAAGAGTATTATAATTTTGACAATTATATAGTCTTACCTCGCTAGATTCACCTATTGTCATGAAGCCCATATTTGCAGCTTCTACTTCTTCTTTAGTTTCATCTTCATCACTCCAGGCTCCAAAATTTTGATTCTTCCTGGATGTTCTTCTTTTTCTTAATTTTGGACAATTCTGTTTGAAGTGGACAGGATTTCCACAGTAGTAGCAACATTCATCATTTTTTATGGAATCAGTATTTTTGCCTTCCTAGGATCTTTGTTGTCTCTGTCTTATGATTTTCCTTACTCCATAATTGATGAGTGTCATTCCTTTACTATTTGCATCTCCAAGAATGTCCACTTCTTTAATTGGAGCAGTATCGAAGGCTACTGGTTTCTTATTCTCCTCTTTGTGAAGCCTATTAATATAATTTTTTTCATATGCGATAAGGTTACCTCATAGTTATCCATATGTCATGTTGTGAAGATCTCCATATTCCATAATGGCAGCCTTGGTTTCCCAAGTCTTTGGGAGACTTTGGACTAACTTTTGGACTTCCAGGCTATGTGGATAAATCATCCCCAGTGATTTCAATTCGCACATGATTTTGCTGAATTTGCCAAACATTGTTTCCATGTCCTCATTTTCTTCCATGTTGAATAGCTTACATTCCTTGACCAAGGCATCAATTTTTTACTTCTTGACTTTGGTGGTTCCTTCATAGGTTACGTCTAGTTTTTCCCATATTTCTTTTGTGATTTCACAAGTTGATATCTTTTTGTATTCTTCTTCGCTAATTACACACAAAAGCAAACGTATAGCACGTGCATTAGTTTGAATTACCCCTTGCTATTCTTTTATGACCTCGAAGCTTTCAAGGTCCTTTATGTCAGAACTTTTAGATTCTTTATCTTTGTCCTCTAACTTCTCCTTGAGTCCTGGAATTAAATTTGGACGCTTCTTGATGACAACCCAAGCTTGGAGTCATTTGATTGGACAAAGATTCTGAACCTATTCTTCCAATAAGAGTAATGTTGTCCATTAAAGTATAGTGGTCTTGTAGAGGAGTAACCATCCTAAGGAAGAGCACCGAGAATTTAATACTGGGCCATCTGTGATACTGGTGGACTGAAATTTTTCTTGTGTGAGTCGACTACTGACTCTTTATAATCGACACGCCTGCAGATCAGTGTTGTAAGACCCCATAAAATTCTTAGATTTATTCAGTCCTTTAAGCTTGTTAATGGGTCCTAGACTTAGAAAATTCTAGCTAAGTATGCAGACTTAGTGTTATTTTAGCCTTAGAAAGTTGGAAATCTTATTTTCTGACCTTTACGTCCATTAAATATTGATATTTGAGTTAACTCATGATTAGGAATGTCAATAGGTGTTCCCGGACAAGTTTTGGATTTTTCGAACTTCATTTGAAGTACCTTTGGAATCCTAAACCAGTGAATCAATGCAATCTCGATACGTCGTGTAGACTATCGCATTGATAATGTTTTCCCCAGCTCCCAGCATCTAATTCCAGTGAACTGACATGGACTCAACGCGACGCGTTGGCTATCGCATTGATGCCAAAGATGTGGTGCATTGGCCTGCGCATCGATGTTTCAGTTTATAGTCATTAAAAAGACCTATCCTCAAGGCTAATTAAGTCTTTTTCCCACGCCCTTCAGCCCCCATAACACAAAATTTAGACCTTTTTAGCAAGTTATATTCATTCTTTCACAAATTACTCAAGAACAAAAATCCTAGGTGAATTAAATTCAAATTCAAGGCTCAAGGTTCCAACGTTAATTTTTTAGAATTCACCAACTAAGGTATGTCAAGTGTTCATCCAAGGGTTCCTTCCACCCTTGGAGTCCAAGAAACTCTTTTAAAGCTCATGTAAAGTGATTTTATGATTGGCGGTATGTGGTACAATTGCGTTGCCACCTTAGATGCGACCTAGAAGCTCATTGCGATGTGGTGGTATCGCATAGGAACACCGAAAAAGGATAATTCTGAAATTGAATCTTGGAACGAAGCACCAATATCGTAGACGTTCATTGGTCTTTTACAATTGCTATTTTGGCTGGCTCCGCGATGCGCTGATGGC
>NC_061115.1:64449026-64459868 GCF_002878395.1 Capsicum annuum
GCCATCAGCGCATCGCGGAGCCAGCCAAAATAGCAATTGTAAAAGACTAGTGAACCTCTACGATATTGGTGCTTCGTTCCAAGATTCAATTTCAGAATTATCCTTTTTCAGTGTTCCTATGCGATACCACCACATCGCAATGAGCTTCTAGGTCACATCTAAGGTGGCAACGCAATTGTACCACATACCACCACCATGAAAATTCCCAGTCATTATTTTCTAGTGGCCTAGTGCGATAGTGGCGCGTTGTGCCAAGGGTCTAGATCAGAAAAATTTCATGAATAATTAAAGTTGCGCCTAGGGTTAAAATAGTCTTTTCCCATGATTTTATTCCGCCCAGATATGGGATTTAATCCCTAAAAATATGTAAAACCCTTAATTATTCACTTTTTCCCAAAATAAAAAAATAGTTCTCTCTCAAGAAAACAGACCCTAGCTCTCAAGAATCAAGGTCAATCCCAAGAATTTCTTCAAGAACTTTAAAAATATCACAAATTAAGTTATGTTAGATATTCAACCATGGATCCTTACCTTCCATGGAGCCCAAGAATCCTTTTTCAAAAAACAAGATTTATGTTTTATGATTTCCATGTTTGAATTAGATTGAATTCATGTTCATGGTGTTGTTTGAGTTTTAATCCATGATTTAGATCACAAGTTTCAAGGATAGATTCTAGTATGTGTTGAATTACATGATGTTTATGATAAACCCTTCAATTTTCAAGTTGATTGTTGTAACCATGTTAACCCTAAGTGTTTATGATTTAGTGAACCAAGAATGTTTCCATATGTTTAATAAATTATCTATGAGAATGAAATAATGTCATTATAGCATGCTAACATGTATTCCCCATTTATGTATAAGATAATGCATTACAAGTGTTTGATGAAATGTGTCTATGAATGAGTTATGACCAAGTGAACATTGTTATGTTATTTAAGATTATGCTTTTCTTTACTTTTCATGCTATCGAGTCCTGGGGGTATTTAATACCCAACAATTTAGCTGTTTATCTAGAGCCAGTGTCAGTTACAGAATAGTATCAGTTATGTCACGATCAGTAGTACTCTCAATCAGTTATAGAACTTAGTAGAACTTAGTCAGTTACAGAACTTAGGGAAACTCAGTAAACTCTGTATCAGTCCAGTCTAGTTCAGTATGATCAAATCAATGTCTTTTAGTTGAGAGTAGGATTTAGTACCGAACGAGCCTAGGGATGGGGTCTTACCCATTAGCTAAGACTGGGTACCTAAAAGCAATTCCTAAGTTTTAGAACTACGTAGCCAGCGTAGGTTATAGGAAATCACCCATTAGATAAGACTAACATACTCAGGGATCACCCACTAGATTAGGACTGGTCTCAGGGGTCACCCGTTAGTTAGGACTGAATCCACAGCAGTTGTCTTTACCCATGGTACGGTACTGACACCCTTCCAATTGGGGTTACAGATTGGACCCCGGGCCAGTTATCTTCTCTTATTTGAGGCATGTCGATTAGATGATTACCTCATACAGTTTCAGTTTCATTCTTCAGTTTAGAACTCAGTTCAGTTCTATAGGTTTAGGACTGTCAGACATAGTCAATTAGTATCAGTAAATTAGTTATTAGTAACTTCAGATATCAGTTATATAGTTATCAGAACTCAGTACTTAGTTTCAAAAAAGTTTAGATATAGTATATATCTATGTATTTCCATAGTGTTGCGTACTCAGTGATTTTAGTAGTACTAGATATTCACGTACTCTCATGTTCAGTTACTCTATATCATTTAGTCAGTTATTGTTCATGCATATGAACCCTTGCATTCAGCCTTACCTTATTTAGCATACCATTACATTCCCACGTACTGATCGTATACCCATTTCTTGCACTATGATTTTCATATCATAGGTTTGGATGCTTAGGTTCCTAACTGCGCTTAGCCAAATTCAGCTAGCAGTAGCAGATTTAGCAGTGAGTTCTCATCTATCATGGATATGCTTTTTATTTTAGTATTTTAGTTTAGCAGCAACTCAGTAGTCGGAGTTAGTTGGGGGCTTATCCCATCAACTCTACTTTTCAGACAGATTTAGTTAGAGGTTTTTAAGAATAGATTTTTAGATAGTATTCAGTTTTATCGATGTTATATTTTATCAGTATTACATACGTTTTGAACCTTATGGCATTTTAGCCCATTTTTCTGCATTAATTACTGTATTATTATTCAGTGCTCACAACAAATATCATTCATGGGTTACCTTGTTGTTCTTTAGGGTTGTAAGCACCGTGTGACAACTAGGGGGTAGTCCTGGCTCATTACACTTTAAGAATTTCTCTATTATTTTTGGACGAGTCATCAATCTCTCTCCCATAAATGAATCCCACTACAATATCAGTCACTTTCTCAAAGCTTAAGACTTGTTGATCATGTTTCAGCTATGTGGCCTAGAAATTTTTGAGGATCCCATCCGCATGTTCTTCTATAATCTTTGCCTTCCCCTGATAGCGGTACTCATATCATTCTAAATGAATTTTTTTTTGAGAAAGTATTTGACACCAAATTATCGGGTGTTGTCCCTTTAATGAACGACACCTGGCCTGAGAATTTTGAAGTAAGTTTTGATGAGGCAAAGAAGGCTGTCTCAGATCCTGACTCAAACAACCCCTGTTTTAGTCCTGTGTCCCTCAACTTCTGCAATAGGATTTTAGCTCATATTGTTAACCTAGATTTCTTGAAAGGGGTCTCTCAGTAATGTGAATTGTAGAGATGTATTTGTTCTCTACTACATAATCAAAAAAGACAAAATCAACTAGAGTATCTGGATTCGTGAATACATGATAGAAAGTGCAGCTGACTCTCATGCCTCAGCAAGTTTACCCTACGATTTTTTTATCACTCGAATTCTTCTTCTATGGAATTGATTTTTTAGCCTATCCAGTGGTAGAAGTCTCTACGACCTATGATTCAAAGACCTTCACAAGTATGGGCTATGTTTTGATTGAAAAAGAATAGTGTAAAAAAGAGTCTGTCAAGAACCGTCCTGACACATCCTAGGTAAGTAAAATTGTGCCTAAATCTATGTCCGATGCATATAAGGAGACTAAATAAATCAAGAACAGTCTCACTTCCATCGAGAAAAGAATAGCCAGCATCAAGAAGTCAATTGCCAAGCTGCTACAGCAGGAAAAAGAGATAGGTACCAACATAGGCAAATATGACTCTCTCTTGATGGCTTTAAATAAGAAGGAGTGAGATTGTTTAATAGAATGTTTTCCCAAGTTGAGTCTATCAAGTCTAAATCCTCATCCTCCTCAAATGAGCCTTCCATTTCCGTTTAGAACTCTTACTCCAACTTCACCAAGAGTGTTAAAAATCTTATGATCGCTTCTACTCTAACATGCCTAACACTCGTACTTATTTTCTTTCCAAACGAAGTTGAACTCTTTTTGTTCAAAAGGGGGTCCATTTCTTCTCATACTCTAGCCTATATAAAGACACTACATACTTTTGCTCTGAAGTATTTTTGTTGTAACCGTAACATTGCATATCTAGTAGTCTATGTTTTTTTGGCTTGTTATTTCCTTGTTGTGGTATGTTTTTGCTTCGTTCTTTTGTGTTTATTTTGTTCTATGGCTGGGTATAATCATTTTCTTATGTTTGCTCTGTATTTTTTTATTATGTCAAAAGAGGGAGAAGATGTGCATCAGTTAACAAGTCGAGGGATCAAGTAAAAGTAAGAAAGTCAACTATCATCGTAACAAAGTCAACTTCAACCACCTGCTAAGGAAGAAAGTCAAGGGGAACTAGATAGCTAACTTAACAGAGGATTCAAGTCAGGGGAAGCTAGACAACGACCTTAATAAGGAAGTCAACTGATGTTTAAGTTTGCCATTATCAAAAAGGGGGAGATTGTTAGCCTCCTTAAGTAACGTTTTAATAATGAAAAACTAATGGGTGAATCTTTACAGGATAAAAGATGCAAGATACTGGAAGAATACTGACGGTGAAAGAATAAAAAAAGTAAGATAAAGGATGCAAGATATTAAAAGACTGCAGATGGAGAAGAAATAAAAAAAATCAAGTAAGGAAGATGGCTCCAGAAATAGAAAGATATCCAATCATAAAAAAGGGGATCACGGTACTCAAATAGCATGGCAAGAAATCAATCACACATCTTAGAAATATAAGAAGAATCAATATCATAGAATCATGGTAGACTAAATAAATCAGAAAATCAATCAGCACAAGAAAGGCTAAAATCATCATATGGGCATCAATTTCTACAAGACTAAAAGGAAAGATAGATCGTGGACATATCTGATATGGATGTGATCTAAAGCCGCATATAGACATATCTGATCTAGACATATCAAACGACTGTATTCCTTAATCAAGAAATCAACTTAAATCCCTGATTGAGAAGAAAATCTCTTGGGTTTCCTTATGAAAAATAACAGCCAAAGACTATAAATAGTAACGACTAAAGACAGACATGAGTTATGAAACTTCAAGGAGAAAATTCAAAGTGTCTTATTCTTAGTCTTATAAGGCCCTATAATATTTAGTTTAAAATTGTTATATAAAGAGTAGGATCGAGTCAACTTTTTAACATCAACTAAAGTTGTGTCATAAGATCTGAAAAACAAGATAAGTCTTCAGAACTTGTTTTCTATCATTGTACTCGTACCCAATATTCAACGATCTAAGGAAACTTTGAAACCCAAGGGGACTAGAAGTAGGCACCACATTGGTGTGTCAAACCAAGATAAACTTTTATGTTATTACTTTATGTTCTGTTACTTATGTGCTTAATTGTTTCAAGTTTAATTTATTCTTAAAGTGCACTGATCTGTAGGCGAGTTGATTGTGAGGAGTCAATAGTTGACTCACGGAAGAAAATCTTTAATTCACCCCTTCTTGAATTTCAGGCATCGGAGCCTAGGTTCATGGTTAGTTGGGAATCCACAAAGCTATGTCAAGTAGAGTCTCTTTTATGGGTGTGAAGCATACCATACTTATAAGAGAGGGGCTATGAGACATTTAGAAATATTTCCCTTTCTTGTGTTTCAATCGCAAGCTATATAGAGTCTAAGGTCTTCGATTCCTCTAATTTTTACTTGATCATCTTTTAGATCATGTATCCAAGAAGATCTGATATTCAAGAAAGCTCTTCTATCCTAACAGGGGGCAATATGAAAAAAGTTTATCTAATTTCTAGGATTTAGACTCGGTCAAGGGTCGTGCCATCTAACTGTCCTCATGGGGTTCCACCTTTTCTCACTAACCCCACTATTAGAGTTGGCACTTCTCCTCAATCACCTCAAAATACTGGGTTTTATTGCTTCTTTCTCAGTTTAAGAGATCTAGGAGGAAGTATCAGGCGAGTTCTAGTTTTCTCTCTGTGGCTAGTGATCCCTGCCAAACCCGTTGGGAGTTAGACGTCTTCAGATACATAACTCTTATAAGGCACAAGGTGCCCAACATCAGGTTAGTGAGTCCCAATCCCCATTCACTTATCCTTCCTATCAATTTTATAGTCGATACACCATGGTTATTATGAGAAAGGAAAGAATCAGTGTTTTAAGCATGGCCAAATGGGTCACATGTAATGGGAATGTCCTATAGTGGCTGTCACTTGGGTAAAGCAAAGGATGCCAGTTATCACCTCTCTAGCTCTTGCACCCAGGGGTGCCGCTTCTAGCCTCGATATTTGTTAGGACCATCCCAATACTGTTACTATCCCTCAAGAGCTTGACGCATCTTCTAATGCTGACATGGGTATATTAAAACTTTTATCTCATGATGTATATTGTTTTCTTAACCCAGGGTCTACTCTTTCTTATAAGACCCTGAATATGATTATGCACCTTCCTGTTGGTTTTGAGAGTCTGTCAATTTTTTTCTATTTCTACCTCGATAGGAGAATTTATGGTTAATAAGATGGTCTATAGGAGGTGTGGTATTTATGGGTGGTAGTAAGATTCTTGTAGACTTAAAAGAGTTGGATTTGATGGATTTTATTATCATTCTGGGGGTTGGATTGGTTGCACTTTTGTTATGATTCCTTAGATTGTTGAACCAGACCCTAATGAGTTGGTCATTGTATGGGAAGGTGGTTCCTTAGTACCTAAGGGAAGGTTTATTTCTTATCTTAAGGCCCCAAAGGTTGATTTCAAAGGGGTATTATATCATATGGTCTGAGTTAAAGATTCTAACTCGGAAAATCCTTTGCTAGACTCCGTTCTCATGGTTAATGAGTTTCCTGAGGTGTTTCCCGATGATCTTCCCGGTGTTTCTCCCGATAGAGAAATTAATTTTGTGATTGATCTTGCTATGGATACTAGTCTGATTTTTATCCCTCCTTATAGAATGGCTCTAGCAGAGCTAAAAAAGCTTAAGGAGATATTGGAGGACCTCTTAGATAAAGATTTTATACACCCTAGTATGTCTCTATGGGGTGCCCTTATGTTGTTTGTGATCAAGAAGGATGGTTCTCTTCATATGTGCGTTGATTATCATAATTTGAACATAGTGACCATAAAGAATAAGTGTCCTCTCCCTAAAACTGATAATTTATTTGATCAACTTCTGGGTGTAAAGTATTTCTCTAAGATTGATCTTAGATTGAGATGTCATAAGCCTAAGGTTAGGGATGCGGATATCTCTAAGACTGCCTTTAGAACCCAGTATGGTCACTATAAGTTTCTTATCATGTCTTTTGGGTTAACCAATTCATCGACGGTATTCATGGACTTGATGAATAAGGTCTTCGTCCGTTCTTGGACATGTTTGTCATTGTGGTCATTAATGATATCTTAATCTAATCTAAGAGTGAGGTATATTGTGTAGGTCACCTTTGTGATGTGTTACATTCTATGAAGGATCGTCATTTTTATGCTAAGTTCTCAATGTGTGAGTTTTGATTGAAAGTCATAGCTTTTCTTGGTCTTATTATCTGTCTCTCTTGTGGAGGGATCATGGTAGATCTCCAAAAGGTATGTGGTGATGTTTCTTTTAGTGTCTGAACCTAAGGACTCCTCCTTCGGTATGTGTTGGGATGGGTTTTATTTATGACCTAGGTGTTTGCAATAGAGAACTTCATACCTATAGTGTTGTGTCTCTGCGGAGGGTCTTGCCTTGAGTGGCATGAGTGGTTCTTGTTCTTTAGTTCCTCTGTGACCCATCTTGTGTTGGATAGTGGCTCAGGGAAATATGGTGATGTTTTGAAGTGGGAAATGTAGGAGTCCCTAAGTGGGGGAGATTCTAGGGCGCCTTTTTAAGGCATTGTATAGTAGGAGATATCGTTCTCCCTTTTGATGCAATGAGGTTGGTATGGGTAAGTTGATTGACCCCAGTCTAGTTCACCAAGCCTTGGAAAAAAGTGAAAACTTCTCAAGTTCACCAAAAGTCCTATGCGGATGTGAGGCGTAGGGACTTAGAGTTTAGTGTTGGCGATTGGGTATTCTTGAAAGTATCTCCCGTGAAGGGTGTGATGCGGTTGGTGAAAAAGGGAACTTAGTCCCTGGTATGTTGGTCCCTACTTGATTATGAGGAGGGTTGGCAATGTTTCCTATGAGTTGGAGTTGTCTTCTAGGTTAAACTCCATTTACCCCGGGTTTTCCATGTCTCTATATTTCGGAAATGTATGGGTGATCCTTCGTCAGTTATTCCCTTGAGGGATGTTGATATTTCAAAATCTTTGTCCTATGAGGAAATCTCGGTGAGGATCTTAGACCGGGAAGTTCTCCAATTGCAATTGATTGAAGTGGCTTTGGTAAAGCTTTTATGGGGAAACCAATAGTCCCAGAAACTCATGACTGAAGTATATGATGATCTTCTTGATTTGACTTATGTCTTGGGTTGATAATGAGTTTGAGTCCCTAAACTTTTAGGGAGCTGGGTGGCTTTGATAAATTATGGGTTTGAATCCCAAGGATCAATAAATGAAATGGAGGATTGATGATGATCATGATATGCATGGTAAAGTTTCCTTGTTGTGTGCCTTGTCCTAATTTTCTTTAGGTTTATTTTGATGTATGCTAACATATTAACTTGTGTTGATGTTTTCCTTACCCGTCATTCGAGGATGAATGATCCTAAGTGGGGGAGAATAAAACACCCAAGATTTTAGCCTTGCAAAAGTTTTTGGTTTTGAGCATGATGACCAAGATATGATTGGACAAGCCAATCGTACCCTTTGGATACAGGTCATATCCAACTTCCCCTTTCTCTTCCATACCTTAATTAACCTAGGAAGGATAGTATAATGTCACCTATATGAGTGGCCCTCCTCTCAATCGTACCCTAACTATACGAGTCTTACCCAACATGATAGTATGGAGTGAACTATCAACTTGAGTGGACTATTTTGTATACGATTGGTGTATACGAGTTAGGGGTTGAGTCATACCCTTTGGATACAACTCAAGGGTGTACACTTGTACCCTTAACAGTGTGTGAGACCTAGGAGGAGCCTAAGTTTAATACCCCGATCGTTTCTTAAGCCTAAATCCATCTTTTGAGTGAATATGGATGACTTCCAAAGTGATTGTTGTTTATATCGTGTTGTATTTCCCTAAATTTAACTTTTTATCATGTGGAGAATTGGATAAGCTTTCCATCGACATAAGATTCACCCGAATCGGACACCCGATGAGGGAGTTAGAGCCATGTTGTAATACCCTGAATCAAGCTTATGAGAAATAAATTATAGTGCTTTGGTTGTTTTCTAATCAAGGGTGATGTGTATTAGGGCCTCAAAGATGTCCTAGCGATTAGGTGAATCAAAACATTCCTTATCGATTGAATTCTTGGGAAGGATTTTTCCATATCCAACTTCAAATGCTCATATGTATCATTATACTATGAATCATTGGTCCCATGACCTACCAAAATATATATACTGAATTAGCTTTCCAACTATACCAATTTCGTCAAAATCCGATATCGGAGGAAAGAGTTATGCTTATTTTACTCCAGCGTGTCAGCCGGGAAACTCCGTGACGACCTTTTGTTATGACTTATCACAATCCTGACGGCTTGTTACAAAATGTTGTCACCTTAAGGCAGAAAGTCACAAAATCCAACCTTTTGTGACGACATTTTCTGATGGCTTGTCACAAGTTTGACGGCTTGTCACAAAATATCGTCAACCTTAAGCCGAAAATCATAAAATCTACCCTTTTTGTGACGACAATTCATGATGACCTATCACGGGCCTGACGGCTTGTCACGGATGTCGTCAGCTACTTTTTTCCAGCAATTAAGAGACGTTTTTACAAGGGCATTTTGGTCATTTCCACCTATTTTGGTCCTATATATATATCCAAGTAGAGAAGAGAAGTTCATTTTCACTCATTTTCCTTCCAAGAAAGATCTAGAACTAGGGTTTCTTCCAAAATCCTAAATCAAATCTTCTACAAGAAAATTCAAGAATCTTCCAAAAAATTCACCAAGTTGTTCAAGAATCAAGTTCTCCAAGTCAAAGGCATCAAGAACTTAGGTCAAAAGTGTGAAGAAGAGTTTCTAATCAAGCTTGCTCATCTTAAAATCATAATTCAAGGTATGTGGGGTTTGAACAAGAACACTTCTTTCGTTCTTGTGCCCAAATATTTAATTTCTACTATTGAAATTCATGATTTTGCAAAGTGGGTTTACATCCAAATTACTTTATTAATGATTTATGATATTTGAGCTATTCAAGATTGATACACGTGACTATTTTATCATTTTATTTCTTAAATTGAGAACTTATGCCATGAGTTGAATATTGTTATTATGAGTTGATGATTTCCGAATGATTTGAGATAAGAGTCATGATTTAAGCTTTTCTATAAGAAGTTTGATTATTGAATATATATATTGATATTTGAGCTTGAGAATTAAGAATGAGTTCTATGATGTTTTCTTAAAGTTTTTGATACATTTTAATATTAAGAAAGATTGATCTGATTTGAGTTGAGTTAGGAATCCACAAATTGATTATGATTTGATAAATGAGAAAGAAATTTGATTTGGTCTTCATGATAGACCCTTGTGATATTTGTGGTGGATTTCCTAACGCATTCTGAGCTTGTGTCTGGGAGTAGTATTTAGCATCGAGTGAAAAATATGGTATTTTCCCTGAAACTACGTGCCACCGTAGGATTGATATTGATAATTGTGGGCCGAAGGTTGAGTATGAGATTGTGATCACTAAATTTAGGTTGTACTCCCTGGCAAGAGTACGACTCTCCCGCCAATATGGGGTTCTCTCCTTAGGAGGGCAAAATATTGGACTCCATGTAGCCCACGTGATTTATATTGGTTATAAGAACCTTCCAAGTCCATAAGATTTCAAGTTTCATGAGTTACCGAGTCACTCTAAGTCATGAGTTAAAGAGTTTGAGTTGAGTATAATGATTTATGAGACATAGAATGCTTGCATTACTATTGATATTTACAAGGAATATATTTCAGTTAATTCAAGCAAAGAAAGTCGTTATCGTCAGCATGCATGATTTTCATAATCATTTATAATATTATTTATAATCTTGCATTGCACCCCCACATACTCAGTACATTCCTTAAAGTACTGACCTCCATATATTTCTATGTGCTACAGTGTCTTATAATGTAAGTACAAATTGTAGCGCAGATACTGCATTCAGTCAGTCCGCCGCTCCGTCAGCAGGTGATGAGTCCTTTTGATTTGAGGGCTTGAGTTGGTTATACAGTTCGAGAAGTATTGTATTTTCTTATTTTAGTCGTAGTGAGCTTAGATAGTTGGGAGTCATGACCCGGCTATCTAAAGTCAGTACCAGTAGAGGCTTCATAGACAGTCAGTAGAAGTTGATGTATTCAGTTTCAGTTTTGTTTGGT
>NC_061115.1:64459968-64463879 GCF_002878395.1 Capsicum annuum
TGAGTATAATGATTTATGAGACATATAATGCTTGCATTACTATTGATATTTACAAGGAATATATTTCAGTTAATTCAAGCAAAGAAAGTCGTTATCATCAGCATGCATGATTTTCATAATCATTTATAATATTATTTATAATCTTGCATTGCACCCCCACATACTCAGTACATTCCTTAAAGTACTGACCTCCATATATTTCTATGTCCTACAGTGTCTTATAATGTAGGTACAAATTGTAGCACAGATACTGCATTCAGTCAGTCCGCCGCTCCGTCAGCAGGTGATGAGTCCTTTTGATTTGAGGGCTTGAGTTGGTTATACAGTTTGAGAAGTATTGTATTTTCTTATTTTAGTCGTAGTGAGCTTAGATAGTTGGGAGTCATGACCCGGCTATCTAAAGTCAGTACCAGTAGAGGCTTCATAGACAGTCAGTAGAAGTTGATGTATTCAGTTTCAGTTTTGTTTGGTAAAAGTAGAGTTGTAATCTTGTAAAGTTCATGTTTATATTGATCAAGTTCAGAGAAGTTCCATGTTTTCGCTGATTTTATATAGATTTAAGCATTTTATCCAGTTGCTTGTGAGTTATGCCAGTAGAAGGGTTAGCTTGGGGTCACTTGTGCCCCTAAGCACTGTATGACGTATCGGGACCCAATTTTGGGGCGTTACACTAAGGTATGAGTCAGGGTACTACTCGAACCCTAGGGTATGATTCCCTTAATGAGTCATATGGTGAGTAATACCCCTGGACGGGTCTAATTTTCAGCTTTTAACCAAGGACCTTATGGTAATTTTCTAAACCATAAACCCTAAGACCTCTCACTATATATGTGTATATGTCCTCTTTGAGCATATTTTGAGTGGATCTAACACCCTAAACTCTCTCTCAAACACTCTCAAAGTTCTTGGAATAAGATTGGAGGTTGGGGTTTGGAGGGTGCTCATCTAGAAAATAAAGAGTAGTCAAGTTCTTGGTGATTCATCTTGTTTAAGGCATGTAACTCTTCCTTTTGCTAAATAACTCTAAACCCATGTATTTCACACTTGGATTAGTTAGTGTACATGGTGATTTTGAAATCAAATGAAAAGAGTTTAGTTGCCTAATGATGAATAATGTTGATTTTTTCTTAGACTTGTGTTTATACATGTTATTGATGATGACTTGCTTGTGCAGACACTTATTGTATATGGTTTAACATGAGGGTCTTGAGTAACCCTAATCTTGATGATTCCTACCATAAAAATAGTTTTATTAAAGGTATGTACATAAGGTGTTTGTGAAAATATCTAAGTAAATTGTCTAGTCACGTGTTGGTGATGTTTTGAACTAGGGAAATGGACTAATAAGTATGAATGATTGATAAATGATATTGTAAAGGTATTATGAGCCATGCATTGTGTAATTGATGCCATTATTGGGTTAATGACTAATACGGGGTTGAATCCCCTAAACATGAAAATGAACTTGATTTGAGTGTTGAGCCTAAATATGGTGAGAATATGGTAAAATCTTGATAATGAAATGTGAATAGTTATATGGTTCTAGATGACCATAAATTGAATTGATTGAAGTTATTTAGCCTATTGAAGTGACTAGTGGTTAAATGGTTTCATGAAGGTCAAATGTGTATCTATAGAATTGGTCTAGTGAACATGAAAGTGTCATGATAATAATATAATGATTGTGAATGCTTGGTAAATGTTTGATAAGAACCTTAGTAATCATGTAATGAATTAGCTTATGGTTTTAAATGGGGTGATGTCCTATAAGTATAAATGGTTGATAATTGGTAGTGTGTTGATATTATTAGCCATGTAATTAGTTAAATTATGTCCATGTTGGTTTGATGGCTAAGAAAAAGGGTTTAATTCCCTAAGTTTGAACTTGAAATTATGTGTAGATCTAAAGTGTGGTATGGAAATGCTAATGGAGACCGAATTAGTTAGCAAAGGTCTTGATGACCGCCGATTGAATTGAATAATGACTAGTGGTGTGAGTCCCTAGTCTGATAAGATTGCTTGTGGTTCGCCCAATGAAATGACTAGTATTTGAGTCCCTAGTCCGATGAGATGGCTTATGATTCGAGTCCCTTGCCCAATGAAATGACTAGTGGTTAAAGTCCCTAGTCTAATTAAATGGCTTGTGGTTTGAGTCCCTTGCCTAAACAGATCTCTTGAGGTTAAAAAAACTCATCTAATAAAATGACTAGTGGTTTGAGTCCCTAGTCCAATGAGTTGACTGGTGGTTCGAGTCCCTTGCCTAATGAATTAATTGAATTGGTTAAATCAATTAATTGGCTGACTTGGGTAAATGGCTGGATTGGTTGAGTTGGGTTGGGGTTCGGATCCCCATTGACTAAGGTAATGAAAAAGTTCAAGGTTATGAAATTGGTAATGGGGAAGATTGAAAGTTCTTCATTCCATGACTTATTTGAGAATGCATGTTATAACTTGTTCCATTGTTTAGCATGTTGTGTAACTATATCTACATGTATCTTCATATATGCCTATACTTATATAGATATGATTGTACATAATTATTTGACTTGGATTGAACAAATATGTTATTTTATCCTTATCCTTGGGCTACATGCTAGCGCTCCAACCGCTAACTGTATCCAAATGTTATGTCCCCAAGCAATATAGGGGCCGGAGCATCTTCTTCTTCTTCAATGCAGTGATCAGACGTTCGAGCAGTTAGGGCATTGACTTTGAAGTGGTGTGCTTCCACACTCCGAAAGACCTACCTTTCATAGTCATGTTATTCTATGTCTTAGACTTGTATAGATTTAGTACTTGGCTATTGTTGGGGGTATGTCCCAACATATTATTCACTTTGATTTGGTTGAGGCTTTTGTGGATGACTGTGGACTTAGGTGTATTGGTTAGATTTTTGACGTTAATGAAATGTTAGATATTTTCTAAGTATTGACTATTGGCCTTATATTTCCACTATCTTATTATAAAGTTGGGATTCACCCGACCCTTGTGGTTGTTGTGATGATGGTTAGGTTGGGTTATCAGGATGACCTCCAGTTCATGTGAGCTTGAGATTCCCATATAACACGGCCTGATTTTCGAAGCGTGTTAGGGTTGGGGTAAATAACTATGGGGTTTAATTTTTGAGAATATTTTACTATTATGTGCCCGAGTGGGGGCTTATATTCTGTTGTGGTTGGTTTGTTGTTTTTGATATTGTATGTTGTCTATGTGGTGGCTTTATTTTACATTATTGATCTTATTTATGCATTTAAATGCCTTAATTATAGATATGATGCCCGTGTGGGGTCTTATTTTCCTAATATAAGACTTATTTGAGCATTGCTTGCCTTAATAATGATAAAACATCCGAGTTAGGGGTTGATATGATATTATTAATGTCGAACATGCATATTTATTCTGACGGAGCCTAATTGGAGTTGATAATCATGAATTACAGATATTTGAGTCGATTTTTGGACTAACTTTTATATATACGTGTTGGATGGATTAAATAACATAATATTGAGTTGATTGTGAGCATTTTCATGATCCGAACCAGGGCCTAGTTGTGATGGGTATCTCAAGCCCACCATGGGCCGGAGACCACCCCCTTAGCCTAACCTCAAGAGCATAATAATCATAAAAATAAAGCGGAAGCTAATCAAACTAATGATAATAGTAATAGAAATAGATGTATCAAATGATGGGTCAAAGAATTAAATAACAATCCACCCATACTTGTCCATAAAAGCCTCTAGAACCAGAATAACATCTAAGTCGGGACATGCCCTCGACTGTGACAAAAAAAATCCAAAAGTACTATGGTAATAAAGAAATAATAATGAAATGACGAAGTCTTTCGAAGGATGGAGGCTCACCACTTTACAAAGCTCTGTAACGTCAGTTTATAATTTTTATATAAAGAGTAG